>NW_025765456.1:0-165528 GCF_003918875.1 Haliotis rubra | reverse complement strand
CCACCCATGCCATACCAGCGGAAACAGGGATCACGCTGCCGCCACCAGCACCAGAGCCCAGCTACTAAGCCATCACCACAACTTCTATCACCACGCTAGCGTAATCGAATTGATCAGCAACACCTCAATCGCAAAAACTGGGCTTCTCTCTTTGGTCGGCAGGATCGCATTCGGGTGTGCCCCTCATTTGGTTAAAAATTCTTTAGCGATGACGCATAGCAGGCCAGCCACTGACGACGACATCACGCCAACAGAGTTCTGCCACAGAGCCGCGTGACCATTTTTCGACTACAAGCCCAGCAACCAGGGACACGATGTTCTCAAAGATGCCTGGCAGGGCTCTCATGGGTTTCTACGCTGGGGTCTCCACCTTCAGGGCTTCCCTTTGTTTATTTCAATTGTTTTTATCCAGTCTCTGACGCCGCCACCTTTTGGGTGGTGTTGGTTCAATCAGTCGTGTCCCGGTGTAGTACTGCCGCCCGTCAATGCTAAGATGAGGGTCGCATAATGATGAAGCCCAAAGCCGTCAGAACACTTCTACGATGGTTATCCCTTGTTCCGGGAACAGATTTCCGGATCCTGTTAGCCAGCGTGTCCTCGTTTCCAACCTCAGAGGTCGAGGATTTAGTGCGCAGCTGATCTGGATCGAAGCTCGTCTCGGAAGCAGGACGCCACGCGCCTCAATCAGGTCGATCTTTCTCTCCCAAGTTCGCGCAATCTTTCCAGCGATATGACGTCGAGCTGGAACTCGTCCTCCAGCCGTTGAGTTTGTTTTCAAAGTGATATGCTCATCGAACACGTCAAGATTTATCGTACATTGTCCGCAGGCGATCCCTTGAATGGTTTGCATGGACTTGTCCATGCCACCGCGTTCCCGAAAGGTAGAATTCGAGGAACCGGGGAAGCGTTGGATTTGGAATGCGTGCTCAATGCTTTTTCGGCGTCGTTTGGTGCGTCTTAGCTTGAGCGCTTTGTGAACTTACGTCTCGATCAACTTCGACTGACTGCACCAGCCAGTAAACCAAGGCGCTAGAGTTAAGATTTCGCTTCTAAAGTGAAGCCTTGTCGAACTTCAAGCAGCTTATTTTTGTCGATAACTGGTTATATTTCAATTTATGCGCCCAGATAAAGTCGAGCCACTGGCAACTGGCCAGTAATGGACAAAGCGAGGTTTTCACCGTGCGGGGTGCATAGGATTGATGCCGCCGCATCTTTCACTCGCGGTATCCCTTTGCCAGTCGAGTTCGAACTTGGAAGGATCGCAATAAAGAAGAGCTATATTTTGTTTTTGCTCCAGGGCATCGTAATAATCATCAACGGTCGTTTTAGCAGATCGTCATGCCATGTTGCCTTGCGCGAGAGCAGGGTCTCCCTCATTGTCGAGGAACTGGGTTCTATCATCCCAAATCGTCCATGGGAATATGTCGGCTGGCGTTACTTATTGATTGAACATATATTATATATTTTTAATATAAAAAATATGCGTCACTAATACGGACGAAAACTCGATCCTTTCCGAAAATTGAGTGAACCCTTAATGTTTAGAGCTGTGCGTCAATCCGTGACGATACAATCAACAATCCGAGCACACTCTGACGAAAACAAACGATGTTGGTGCGCTTTTTCCCAGCTTCGGCGAGAACGGCATCATCTTTCGGGGAAGGCTTTCGTATCAAATTTGGAATCCGACGATGATAAGTGAGAAGTCGTGAGAGACCCTTGGACGCGCCATCGTGAATAATACGACCATTAAATAAGCTTGGGAAACGAGAGTTTGAGCATCAACGGCAGCGACGTGGTTCATCAACTACACGGACCTCACGGAGAACCACACTTGAAATTACCAGAAGATTTGTCCGGCCGGTGTATTCGACCGTCGAGTTTGCTATGCGTAGAGGTATGGTTTCGACCAAAGCCAACTCACTGCGATGCGCAAAACACCTGGCCATTAAGCTGATGCGTTCCGAACCGATTTTGCATCCCGCTTATTTTGAGATGCTGGAGGGTCACATGCCCGTTTACCAAGCGCGCTGGGGCGGCAGGCTGGAGTATGAACCTACATTTGCTGCAATTACACTCACGCCGTCCTTGACGTAGCAGCAGCGAGGAGGTCCACTACACCATCGACAATACTTTTGCTGGAGTTACGACAAAGGTGAAGAATCCGGAGATTGGGCGCTTAACAAGATTTACCGCCACCCAGTATCTGGCACGGGCGTTAGCCATCCTGTAATACCGACTGTGCTGCATAACTGGAAGATCGTTGCGAAATAAGAGAGCGACACACGTTGTGGAATATCAATCTGAACGTGCAATACCCTCGCGATTGATAGAAGGACATTTTGATCCTGCCAGGCTGGTGGAAGAATTTCGCGGAATCAACGGCCGATCGTCAAAGGACCTCAGTCTCGCCTCCGTGATCCAGTAGGAGAGAGTACCCTGACGACCAAGTATGCGCTGTGGCTGGACATGCGATCCACGGACGACGATCGACTGCATGGTAGCGGGCGTTGCATCGAGAACGGCAGCGAGGGGATCACCATCCAAATTGCCAAGAAGGCTCAAACCGCCGGTAAATTAAATTTATATTTGTAGATGATTATGGATGTGCAGCTTAATATACAAGATGGAAGATTCGTGTAAGCCATCTATTGATATCGAACTGCCCCTTGATCCACATAGCGCCATCGTGTGTGGTCAGATGGGGTGTGGTAAAACGGCTTTCGTGCTGGACCTGCTGGAAGGATACTACAGGAACGTGTTCGATCACATCGTCATTACTGTCCGACGTTGCGGGTGAGCAAGACGTACACAGAGAGAGCGTGGGTGATGACGGATCCGGACGTGCACAGGGTGGATCCTGGAATGCGTCTGCAGGACTGGTTGACCACTTAACGTGTGTATGTGTTGTGAAAGTTCATAAGTAGTAATAGAAGGGGGTGGGTGGGTGGTGTGGTACTACCGCAGATGCAGCTTAGAGGCTAATTTGTGGGAATTAACCTGTATTTCTGGCACCTCAGCTTATACATTGTCAACGAATGTAACTGAACAGTGTTATCCCTGCACTGTAACTTTATCCATGTAGGACATGTCAGAGGTGCAGGAAATAAATTGTTTTCAGCATTTAAGATGAATTGAAAGTACAACTTCGTTTCTTGGAACTCGACTTCAAACGACACTACTTCCTCTTCACTGTCTCCTGAGTTAAAGTGTATTTAAGCTGTGTCACTTTAGCTGTCTATTTAAGCTGAATCGAAAGTACGACTTTGTTTCTTGGACCACGACTTCACACGAAACTACCTTCTTTTCATTGCCGCTTGCCGTCTCCCGAGTTGAAATGTTGTGGAATACTAATTGTCGATATGAGCAGAAGACAAGGATCGTCATCAATCAAACAGAAACAAGTGACTCAGGATGTTTTGATCAGGAAAGTCCAACGTGATCCCTGTAGGTATAGGGCTGGTGCCACATGTGACATGACTTCAAGAATGTCTGCTTACAAGAGTGATGGATGCAAAGCCAAGACGGTTTACTATGCTCCGTCCCAGAACCCTGCAATGAAAGAGGATAAACTCCTCAGCAAGCTTCCCGATAACCATCCACACAACGATCACAAATTGTCCAACTACAGAACCTCGGGGGATGGTTATGTGTATCTCATCGATATGAAAAAGAAATAACAGCAAGGATGTGACCTGGAGCTTTTTGTGACTGTGTGCCATTTCTTTGAATCATAGGACCCTTTGTGACATACTTGTTCTGGACTAATGTTTTCCATGCTGACACGCATTAGGAGCTGAACCAATGGAAAAGAAGCTGATTTCAACCGATTTCGCCTGAATCCACTGCAGAAAGTTTTCTGATGAATGTAACCTTTTGTTATCATATTTTGGAAATGTATGCCGACCATTTATTTATGGCCCCATCAGAGACGAGAAGACATAGAAAAGAACATGAGAACGAAAAGAATGATAACAAGGGAACGCAAGAAGAAAATGTAACCACAGTTTTGATGTGAAACATTTCATTGGGGCTTTGGAATCCTTCTGTGATATTCGAAACTTAACTTCTGGAGTGTAAAAAAATAGGACGTATACAAACCTTTGGATATACACATATCTTATTTTCCTTATTGTTTAATACATACATGTTGATGGACATGTGTTAAAATGTACTGTTGGCACGTTAATATAATGTACTGTTGGCACGTTAATATAATTACTGTTGGCACGTTAATATAATGTACTGTTGGCACGTTAATATAATATACTGTTGGCACGTTAATATAATGTACTCCTGGCACGTTAATATAAGTCCCAGATTTGTAAAATGAGGCAACCCGATTAAAAATAGTCGGTGAAATCACATGATTTTATGTTCTTATTATTACATTTATAAGATCGTGATATAGAATAAGTTGCAAAGCATTTAAGTTAATGATACATTTGATTTCATCCCATTTAAAAAATAAAATGTTTTAAACATTGTTTTAATTTTTCAGATATAATGTGATTCCTCTTTGTTGTGCAATGGCAATATATCCCGTGAAAACAGCTAACCATATTTATACTACTAACTATAGCAATACGACATGGTGTAGAGGTACTTTCTCAATACACAGTTTCTAAAAGTGTGCATGTGCTTGATATTTAAACAACAGTAGATAGCCATACACACACATGAGGCGATATATCGATTTCATGTAGTGTTTAAACATGTCGTATATACCTGCTTTGACATGGTGTAACGTCCTCGTCGAAGGCCTGAGGTTATCTTAATGCAACGCGATGATTCATCAGCAGGTAGCATACAAACAAGTAGGGTCAGACAGGCTATGTAATCTTGTGCATGAAATTTACCACTGAAGTGAACAGCAAAACACTGACATGTTTCACTCTGAATTTCGAATTTTACCAACACCATGTTCATGTGCACATCACAAAAACACCCAAAACAAATAAGAAACAAAAAGAAAAGAAAAAAAAGACCCCCCTCCCAAAAAAAAAACCCCAACCCAAAACAAAACACACAAAAACGTTTGTAATTGGCGTGTTTCCACGAACTTGTTAACACGTAGGAATGGAATAATCATTTTCTGAGTAGATAGCCATGCACTCACATGAGTGACTGAGTAAGTATTGTATTAGGTCGCTTTTAAGCACAATTACAGCATTATCACGGTGAGGGACACCAGAAATGGGCTTCACACATTGTACCCATGTGGGGAATCTTTGACAGGAGACACAAAGAATGGGTACTGATTTGTTCCAGTTTTTGGAATCGAACCCCGAACCCCGAAGGTACCAAAGTACTTCACCAGAAAACGTATCCTTCATTAAACTCGATTACGCGAGTAGTAACTATTTATATGTAGCCTGTTAACAATGCCTGTACGTTGTTAATCACTACCTCGGGGTGTTAGTTTCTGCGACCAAATAATATAGACACATTGAATAGAACATATTCCGTGACTAAACTCTGTGAGATAGTTGTACGTCTTGCTCACAGTTGGGAGTTCATGTCCGGGTTAGAAATGGTCTTCCGCATCTCCTTGTCGTAAGAGGCGACTATCGGGATCGGGTCGTCATCCTCGATGACTTGGCTGACATTACATGTCATCGTGTCCCAATACAAATGCTTTGGGATTTTCTGACCCAGACCGCCGCCACATTGCTATACAAAGAATAAAACAGATCATTTTGATAACAGAAATAATGTGTATCTGTTTATGGTGTAAGGACGTAACTCGATGGCTTTTGAGGACACTGATATCGTGGTACGTTAACTGCACTTAAAAGAATGAAAGGCTAGAAACACAAGTTTAGCCTGAGTACAAGTTCTGGTTGAACGGGATATACATCCGCACAACCAAGACCGCCCCACGTACACTCAGACACGCACGCATGCTCGCACCCATTACACACAATCTATATATATATGTTTGTATTCATATATATATTTGTATATATAATAAAAGAAATATATAACAGTTAGTTATTACAAATAAATACAGTCGAAGTAATTTTACGGCTGTTTTTTTAAATGGTTTACACACTAAATTCCTCTAGACAGTGTCTATTTAGCCATAACTCGTTCCTGCAACAGTTTGTGAAAAATAACCGATGGCTGGGAAGTTTCGATTAAAGATCAGTTGCTACAACCACATCCCCCGTACCATATCAAAATTTGTAATTTTGTCCCTAAAAAGCAAAAAGTAAACCTTTTGTTTCTGCATTAGATTTTAAAAAGTTTAATACCATGTACAAGTATTCTGTGAGTGCTATCTCCTTCCCGTCTTCTTTCTTCTCCTCCTTGGCAATTGGTTAGGCCACAAGTCGACCTAACACTCACTAAATTTACAAAATCAGAAACTAATGACTTACAATATAAACAAGAATTATCAATTAAAAAGTAAATATAATACATGTACATATAAATCCTTATTTACCGATGGGTCCATGGATGATAGCGCAGTGGCCTGTGCCATATATACTACAAACGAAAGTATGGTAATGGGCACTGCAAACGACATTTTGGAACATGCAGTGAAGCAACTGATTCAATATTCGTTGAGTTTGAGAGAAATGAAACATTGTCAAAAACAGCGAAAAACAAGGGTGCTGAAACACACCAACACCATGTTTGATTCAAACGCCTGAACACAACAGCCTAGTGCATGTGGAAGACAGACAGACAGAAGCACGCACGCACGCACGCACGCACGCACGCACGCACGCACGCACGCACGTAGGTATTCCTGGCACTTCAGCCTGTACCATTTCAACACTTGCAACTGAACAGCGATATCCCGGCGCTGTAACTTTAGCTGTGTATTTAAGCTGAATCGAAAGTACAGCTTTGTTTCTTGGAACGCAACTTCAAACGACACTACGTTCTTTTCATTGCCACTTACCGTCTCCACAGTTGAAGTGTTGTGGAATACTAATTGTCGATATGAGTAGAAAAGAAGAATCGTCATCAAACAGAAACAAGTGACTCAGGCTGATTTGATCAGGAATGTCCAGCATGATCCCTGTAGATATCGAGTAGGAGCCACAAGTGACGTGTTTTCAAGAATGTCTGGTTACAAGAGCGATGGATGCAAAGCCGAGACGGTTTACGTTACTCCGTCCAAAAACCCTGCAATGAAAGAGAATAAACTCCTCAGCAAGCTTCCCGCAGACCATCCACACAACGTTCACAAAGTGAGCAACTACAGCAAGTCTGGTGAGGGTTTTGTGTATGCCATCGATATGAAGGTTAAATAGATGCAGAGATGTGACCTGGAGCTTCTTGTAGTTGTGTGCCATATCTTTGAATCATAGGACCCTTTGTGACATACATGTTCTGGACTCATGTTTTCCATGCCGAAACGGATTAGGAACTGAACCAATGGAGAAGAAGCTGATTTCAACTGATTTCACCTGAATCCACTGCAGATAAGTTTTCTGATGAAAGTAACCTTTTGTTATCATATTTTGGATATGTATGCCTGCCATTTATTTATGGCCTCGTTCAGAGACGAGAAGACAAAGAAAAAGGCAAGAAAAAGGACATGAAAACGAAAAAGAACGATAACAAGGAAAGAAAGAAGAAAATGTAACCACAGATTTGATGTGAAACATTTCATGGGGGTTTTGGAATCCTTCTGTGATATTCGAAACTTAACTTCTGGAGCTGGGTAAATGTAACTCTTTGGATATACATATATATTATTTTCCTCATTGTTTAATACATACTCATACATGTTGATGGACATGTGTTAAAATGTACTGTTTGCACGTTAATATAATTATTGTACTGTTACCACGTTAATATAATGTACTGTTGCCACGTTAATATAATGTACTGTTGGCACGTTAATATGATGTACTGTTGGCACGTTAATATAAGTCCAAGTGTTGTAAGGGGGTGGGGGTGGTGGTGGTGAGGCATTTTTGGTCGGCCATTTTTTTTATAACATCACATAGGTGTGACATTTGTGTGACCTAATCGACTGTTGAACCCTTAAGCCCCACCCTCCTTTGGGAGTCCCCTTTCCGGCCCAGGTGTGTGTGACCTTCAGGTTCACCTTAGTGGTGTGTGATTATTATTCAATTATTTTATGAGTTTTCCGACTCAAGTGTTCACGCAGCAAAATCTTTTGTCAACGTAGAATTAATATCACACTATGCATATGAGGTCGAATTTAGCTGCTATTTATTAGGTCAAAAGTTGTGAAAATATCAGAGCACCTTTTGTTAAATCAAAGGTATCTCTAGCCAGTTTAAAATACGCTGTCATTTGCTACACAAGGAACAACTATGAAGTTCTGAGTATTTATTTTACATATCTGTGAACAATAAATGATTGTAGCTGTTAGCATATACAATTCATGCGCCATGTGGGCCCCGTATATGACATGCGTGAATGGGGCGCTGTCTATGCACTAACAGCACAATTGCTTGCTCGCTGAGCCGGGCCGTAACTGAAGAGACATGTGACAGCTGTGATTGGATGAAATAGTGTAAGGTGTTATGTTTGTTAAAAGCACCTCCATCCAGTCATTAAAACTGACCACCATTTTAAGTATTTAATGCTGTCATTTGTATCACTTATGCTTATGCGTGTACAGATATGTTCAAGTAGGTGACAGTTTGTGCGGACCTGAGGGGTTGATGTGTTCAGCTTCCTGTGTGTGGCTTCCTGTGCTCGCAAAGTTAGCCGGTTCAAGTTGACCAGAAATTGTTTTATTGTAATTTAAAGGTCAGACTGTAATCATGTGTACATGGAATGGTTGTTGATAATTTTCAGCGTGATGGCGCACAGCCTACAATGAATGTATAGTCACAAGTGGTCAGCTTCCGTTATGTAGGGAGAGAAGTGTCTGACCGGAAGACAGGAAATAGTAAGCAGTTGAGGACTGATGGTCACTGAATATCTCAAGTAGGGTGTCAAGTGGTTGTACAGTGATGAAATGATTTAGCATTTGTCATATATATTACTGAATAAGAAAACAAACCTACATGTGTTCTCCTGTAAAACTTTCCAGTGCTTTTACTCAACATTTTAAAGCTGAACTTTACTCTCAAACTGCAAACATAAAAAAAAATCTTATGTCCATGAATACTATATATGACCCTTATTTGACATCATGTGACACATGGGTTACTCACATGCCGTTAGCCGCTCTTATTCCACAGACAGTACAATGAAATACTGGTGTAACTTGTGACTGTATTGTATTGGGTATAAAGAGGTTAGGACCTCCTGGTGTTAATAATTGTATTGTAGGTTAAATGTATTCATTGATATAGGGAGGGTTATTCATCAGTTGTAAAACAAAGATTTGTACAACGAACAGTTGCCTAATGTCAATCCTCCAGCAATGCATTAAGTGAGTGAGTGAGTTTAGTTCTATCTTGCACTCAGTAATATCCAAGCTATATGGTCTGTAAATAATCGAGGTGTGGGGTATGAAGAGGTTGGGACCTTCGGGTATTAAGAATTGTTTTGTAGGTTAAATGTATTCAATGACATAGGGAGGATTATTTATCAGTTGTAAAACAAAGATTTGTCTAATGTCAATCCTCCAGCAATGCATTAAGTGCGTGAGTGAGTTTAGTTTTATCTTGCACTCAGTAATATCCCAGCTATATGGTCTGTAAATAATCGAGTCTGGACCAGACAATCCAGTGATCAACAGCATGAGCATCGATCTACCCAATTGGGATATGATGATGAGATGTGTCAACCATGCCAGCGAGCCTCACCACCCGATCCGGTTAGTCGCCTCTTACGACAAGCATGGGTTCCTGTGGGTTCATTCTAACCCGGACCTTCACGGGTACAATACATAAAGAAACAAGAAAGATATACAGATTTCATTGTTTATTAGCTCCGTTTCAAATGAGTAGGCTTTAGGATAGGAGCTCTCCCAAATGTCTACTTTACATGTTGCGCTAATTGTCTTATTGCCCTTCCTCATCGTCCTGTCCTTCACTCTCTACATCAGATGTCATGTCTTCATCATCATCATCAATTAAATCTTCTACCCACGATTTATATTGTTAAAGTTTGGAAAACACGTCATGATACAGATTATTTGTGTCACCTACACCTTTCAGTATTCCTTGTGCCTTTGGACCCCACTGCATATGACACAGATCAGTAATAAATCGTCCTCTTTTTGACAATTTCTTGAATTCTATACTCCTGATCAGGATTTTCTACCACTGCTTGTAGCTCTGATGATTAAAAGGCACCTTCGATAGGATCACCACCCCAATCTTTAAGCTTGTACAAGTCGTTGCCTTGAGACCAATATCTTCTTATTACTGTAAACATTTCACCAGACCATTTCTCTTGATATTCTCTGTCAAAAGTCCTCTTCAGATGACTCACTCTGACTTTATCACCCACCTTGAAGGTGAACTTCTTTTTATTGTGTTTATCGTTTGGGGGTTTAATCAAATACTGAGAGAGTCTCACTTCATTTTCATTTTTCTCAGTCACACTAGCAGGAGACTGTCCTAATATTCTATGTTTAGTATTGTTGTAACTCTTGACTACATCTAGTAAGATATCCACATATCTGTAGGTAAAGTGTTTCAACATGTATCAATACAATCTCATTTTAATGGTTTTAATCACTCTCTCAGCATAGGGGGCCTTTGTTTCATTCAGTGTAAACAGCTGGGTTACCTTGTGCTTTTTCAAAAAGGCTTTCACCCATTGATTCTTAAATTCTGAACCCATGTCAGATTGAAAAATACCAGGCCTATGATCTTGTGTCTTCCATAATTCATTCAATGCTTTCACCACTTCTTGCCCCTTTGTTGACATCAGCAGAAGTACCCACAAATAACGTGAAAATAGATCTATGATGACTAATAAATACTTCACACCATCGTTGTACTTTGCCAGTGAAACCATAGCCATGAGATCTGATTGCCAGTGGCTATCAAGACCTTCGATCACATACTCATTTCTTGGAAATGTTCTCCTAACTTGATGAGTCATGGTATAGGTGTCTTGTCCTTTCAACCATTTCTTAATTCGATGCACACCAATTTCAAACTGATCCTCAGCGTTCACAGCTTCGTACAGTTTCTTGGGTCCAGCAAAACTACCAGGATGTTTGGGATCGTAAAAGATCCTATTCAAGTACTCTTCCCAAGGTGCCATCTCAAATACTGAACATGATTCACATACATCATGCTATTTATACAGATATAAAAAAGCAGTATGCAATACAAAACAAATCAAGGACGATATTTACAACAATACCCTTCAGAATGGGTCAGACTACATTTTGATGAATCCCTTGAGGTAATATCAGGGTACTTCCCATCAACTGTGTTATAAAGAAAACATAACCCGGGTGCAGACCAACCTGAACCTGAAGGTCACACACACCTGGGCCGGAAAGGGACTCCCAAAGAGGGTGGGACTTAAAGGGTACAACAGTCGATTAGGTCACACAAAGGTCACACCTATGTGACGTTATAAAAATAAAATGGCCGACCCAAAATGCCTCAAACACACACACACACCTCTCCAAGATTTGTAAAATGAGGAAATTCCATTAAAAGATAGTCCGTGAAATCACATGATTTTATGTTCTTATTATTATATTTGTAAGATCGTGATATACTACAGGTTAGGTGTCAAAGCATGTAAGTTAATGATGCATATATTTCATCCCGTTTTTAAAAAATGTTTTAGACTTTTCACTTAGAATGTGATTTCGCTTTGCTGTGCAATGGCAATACATCCCGTGGAAGCAGCTAACCATATTTATGCTACTGGCTATAGAAATATGACATGGTGTGGAAATACTTTCTCAATGCACAGAATCCAAGAATGTGCTTGTGCTTGATATTGAAACACAAGTAGACGATATAGACACTCACATGGGACGATATATCGATTTCATATACCTGCTTTGACATGGTGTAACTTTATCGTTGAATGCCAAAGGTTATCCTAATGCAAATGAGAAACAGCCACACGGCGACACATCACCAGGCAAACTACAAACAAGTAGGTTTATACAATAATCTTGTGCATGTAATTTATCACTGAAATGAACAGCAACTTACTGACATGTTTCACTCTGAATTTCGAATTTGAACCCCACCATATTCACGTGTACATCATAGGGGCGGTGAGATAGCCTAGTAGCTAAAGCGTTCGCTTGTCACGGAGAAGACCCGTGTTCGATTCCACACATGGATACAATGTATGAAGCCCATTTCTGGTGTCCCCCTCCCCACTCCCCGGAATATTGCTAAAGGCGGCGTACAACTAAACCTTTAGAGCACCATTTGGTAAAGAGTTAGCATGCACATTGGATGGATATTATACACAGAAGCTACAAACTGGGGGTACTGCAGGGAGGTCGGGTAAACTATATACTGGACAAAATAAGTTAGGGATATTGGTATTTTTATGATTGATATTTTATCAGTGTGTCAATGAATAAATAGATCATTATTCATAATTTCAAAATTTACATATATCCCTAACTATTTTCGTCCAGTATATTACTTCGTGAGTGTGTTTGTGAGTTGTCTTTCATCTATTAACATCTTAGTAGAATCTCTGACAGGAGTGAGTGAGTATGGTTTAACATCGCTTTAGCAATATTCCAACAATTTCACGACGGGGGACACCAGGGTTGGGACTCGAACCTTGACCTTTGGCGTGACGAGCGAACACTTTAACCACTGGGCTACCCCACCGCCCCATTAGTCGTTATGAAAAACCAACGTCAATATAGTTGACGCTTCACACATTGTACTCATGTGAGAAAGCTCTGACAGGCGACATAAAGAATGGGTAGTATTTTGTTCCTGTGTTTGAGATTGAACACCGGACCTGCGTCCCCCGAACGGGGTCTACGTCCCAATCTCAGGTACCAAACGCTCCACCCGAAAACTTGCCCTTTATTAAACGCGAGTAGTGACTACCCAGTGCTTTTTGGATTACTTTCCAAAAAGCGCCGTAAATAATATGAAAAGAGATTTTACAGTGATATGTAAGTCACAGACTTTCCTAATATGTTCGCTGACTTAGTTCACACATGTCATCGTGTCGCAATGCTTTTGATCACAGACAAATGTGTATCTGTATATGGTGTAAGGGACATAACTCGATGGTGTTTAAGGACACTGAATCCGTGGCACGTTAACTGAACTTAAAGAATGAAACAACAAGAAACACAAATTTAGTACAAGTCCTGGTTGAAGGGGATATATATCCCAACACTTAAGTTCCCGCACGCACGCACGCACGCACGCACGCACGCACGCACACACACATATATATATACTCATGCCAATAATGGTTGTCAACCCCCAGCCTATTAATAAAATTGAAGGGGTCGACAACCATTATTGGCATGAGTATATATAATCTATAATATGTATGTATATATATAATGTATATGTAAATTGTTCACGCATATATATTCACTTACTTAGATTTAGACTTTAAGCATTGTTTGGCCGTTTGTGTTTTGGATATAAATACGTGAAAACAAAAGACATGTATCTATGTCTCAATAAAAGCAAAATATAAAAGTTAGTTCTTGCAAATAAATACAAGATATATAACTTCACGGCTAGTTGTTTAATCATTTACACTTTATTCCTCTAGACACTGTGCATCACAAGTCCTGGCCAATCTGTTCCCGTGATATGTTGGTCAACCTGGCATACAGCCATCAGCTGTATTGTGTTTGAAGGGTTCTGCCGTGACAGCATGTGGGATCGGGGGCGGTGGGGTAGCCTAGTGGTAAAAGCGTTCTCTCGTCACGTCGAAGACCCGGGTTCGATTCCCCACATGGGTATAATTTGTGAAGCCCATTTCGGTTGTCCCCTGCTGTGATATCGCTGGAATATTGCTAAAAGCGGCGTAAAACCAAACTGATTCTCTGATACCATGTGAATGTATTCTGTGAGTGCTGATAAGTGCTGGTTCAATGCCTGTGATAGAATGTTGGCAGGTTAAAATATCTTCAATTAAAATCAAACAAAACACGTAAATTGAACTGAGAGGAACATTTCCTGTGCCCTACAGTTTAGTAGGATTCAGAGTCCTCTAATGATCATTTTCCCTGGTTGGAAACACGTTACTTTTGAAGAATTATAACAATATGAATTTATGAACATCTTTATTACCATTCATCAACATTCATCGCAAGACATATGTCTTTACACATTGTAATAAGCTAAACATAAAAGATGATGTTTAAAATCTAAATATAAACAGATTTGAAAAAATGGCATATTTTATTTTATTTCTTCCCCGCATATATAATTGTGAAAGCTGTCTGTCATATGCATCCTGCACCCTATATCCTACTAACTTTACCTTTGGATAAAACCCTATACTTTCTACAGTGCCGAATTGCTTACCAAATGTAATGGTACCTAGGGATATTTGAAGACACCCGGTGTTTACTAGGGCTGGCTATTTATATAGATCCAAGAGATCGATAATCGTTAACTAAATATTGATCAATTATAAGATAAATATCGGACGGGTAACTTTAAGCAAAACTGCCCAAAATGTCTGAAACAAATTAATATATTTCACATCACTGAGTAAGTAAACACACAGACACACAGACACAGACACACAGAGACACAGACACACATACACAAGACAGAGACAAAACACACATACACAAGACACCGACACAAACAAACACACAAACAAGTAAGGTATTTCTGGCACATTTCAACACATGCAACAGAACAGTGATATCCCTGCACTGTAACTTTATCTATGTAGGTCATATCAGAGGTGCAGACAATATCGCTATCAGCATTTAAACTGAATCGAAAGTACAACTTCGTTTCTTGGAACTCTATTTCAAAGACCCTACTTGCTCTTCATTGTCACTCATCGTCTCCCCGAGTTAGAGAGTGGGTACTGTCAAACGCCGTTGAGTCGAATTTTGATGTGTCGATGTAGAAGCTCGGTTCCTGCGTATTCTTTGTTTGTCATTATTTTGTTGGGGCGGTGGGTAGCCTAGTAGCTAACGCGTTCGCTCGTCTCGCCGAAGGTCCGGGTTCGATTCCCCGCTTGAGTACAATGTGTGAAGCCCATTTCTGGTGTCCCTCGCCTGATATTGCTGGATAATTGATAAATGCGGCGTAAAACTAAACTCACTCACCCACCAGTTTGTGTTTCTGTTGAACCCCAGTCCAACGTTACCAGTTATGTGCGGTCACCGAGCTTGACCACCAAGCTATGTTACAGTGAGACAGAGAGACAGACAGAGACAGAGACAGAGAGAGAGAGAGAGAGAGAGAGAGAGAGAGACAGAGAGAGAGAGAGAGAGAGACAGAGACAGAGAGTGAAAGAGAGACAGAGAGAGAGACAGAGAGAGAAGAGAGAGAGACAGAGACAGAGAGAGAGAGAGAGGAGACAGACAGACAGAGAGAGAGAGAGAGAGAGACAGAGACAGAGAGAGAGAGAGAAGAGAGAGAGAGAGAGACAGACAGAGACAGAGAGTGAAAGAGAGAGAGAGAGAGAGAGAGAGAGACAGAGAGAGAGAGGAGAGAGAGACAGAGAGAGAGAGAGAGAGAGAGAGAGAGAGAGAGAGAGAGAGAGAGAGACAGAGAGAGAGAGAGACAGAGAGAGAAAGAGAGAGATGAGAGAGAGAGAGAGAGAGAGAGAGAGAGAGAGAGAGAGAGAGAGAGAGAGAGAGAGAGACAGAGAGACAGAGACAGAGAGGAAAGAGAGAGATAGAGAGACAGAGACAGAGAGAGAGAGAGAGAGAGAGAGAGTGAAAGAGAGAGAGAGAGAGAGAGAGAGACAGACAGACAGAGACAGAGAGTGAAGAGAGAGAGAGAGAGAGAGAGAGAGAGAGAGAGACAGAGACAGAGAGAGAGAGAGAGAGAGAGAGAGAGAGAGAGAGAGAGAGAGAGAGAGAGAGAGAGAGAGAGAGAGAGAGAGAGAGAGAGAGAGAGAGAGAGACAGAGAGAGACAGAGACAGAGAGAGAGAGAGAGAGAGAGAGAGAGAGAGAGAGAGAGAGAGAGAGAGAGAGAGAGAGAGAGAGAGAGAGAGAGAGAGAGAGAGAGAGAGAGAGAGAGAGATGTATATGGGTGGTGAAGCTCGGTGGCTGCATGTAATGTATCCTGTGGCCTCAGGCAGATTGTCTGCTCTATACTCGACATTTTACAAATTAACTGATTGCAAAAAACAAGAACATTGTCATGATGTATTACCCATAATGAGTACTATTATCAACTAAACTGACACTAAATTCATTGATGATTTTATATCTGATGTTTAAATAGCTTCAGTATGACAAACACCGTGTACGCATCACTTGACACTTTATTTAAATCATTGATTCACACTATTCGCGCTGAAAGAGACGTTGAAAAACGTTTTCTTGATTTAAACAGTATTTTATTTCCATTAATGTTTACATTTTTCATAATACACGACATAACAAAATGGAAATAGGATTAGCAAACAGGCCATATGGCCTATGTCAATGCTTCTCCGCATATAGTTCGTTATTATCTTGACATAATTCTATGGAGCAGACAGTAGGACATTGATGAATAAATCAAAAAATAAAAATAAAAAAAAAAAAAAAAGAACAAGATACCAAGTGCATTTTACCAAGGACAAAGTATTTGTCGAGTCTAAACTGGCCATAGCGGGGACATGACAGAAACAAATGGATAGCATCTTCTCTGTTGTGGCCACATGAACAAGTGGGATCATCAATCAGGGAATCTGTCAAATAAGTGTGCTTTTAAATCACTACAACCTAGCCTAATTCTGGATAGGATCACTTGGTATTGTCGCTGGCCATAACTAGCAATGTATATAAAATTTGAAGAAATCTGAATGTCTGTGGAAATCAATTGTTTAAACCTAGATAGGAATCTACATTTCTGATATTGATATCAAGTGCATTCCATGCTTTAACAACAGAAGGCAGGAAAGATCGGTTATACTGGGATAAGCGCCCTGCATTTGTCTGAAAATCGTTGGAGTTACGAAGGTTGTATCCTGTTATGCTGGAGATACTAGGTGGGACCCATAATGATAGGTATTTAGGAGTCAGCCCATTGACCATTTTGTAATATATACATAATTTATGATAATGTCGTCTGTCAGATAATGAGCAACAACCCGTTTCCCTGTAAAGCTTTTCGTGACTAGTTCCTCGTACTGCTCCACATATTGTTCGAAGAGCATCCAAGTGTAGGTTTTCTAGCATTTTTACTTGTTCTTTGTTACAATTATCCCAAATGTTATCGCAGTAGTAGTCAAATATGGGTAAGATAAAAAGATTTGTACATAATTTCAAGGGTTCTTCGATTGAACCTGTATTTTAGACTACGCAAAGCAATTAATTAGTGGGCTCACTTTACGGACAAGATAATTAATATGTTTGTGCCACTTTCCATCTTCCTGAAGAACCAGCCCTAGGTGTTTATGATCACTTACTTCAGGTATAAGAACGTCATTCATTCCAAGAGGTAATTTAGGACTAGAATTAATTTTAGTCGAACATAGCATGGCTTCAGTTTTGGTAGGACTAAATTTCATTTGCCATTTATCAGCCCAGTCTTGGTTATGTTCGTCAGGTGGGAAAACATCAGTCGTATTACACGTTGTTTATTCATGTTGTGTCTTAATTATACCTATTATGAAAGACAATGAGAAACACACACACACACACACACATCCCTCCACTGCCACTTTATCTATGTAGGCATGTCAGAGGTGCAGAAAATAATTCGTTCCCATTACCTGTATCCCATTGCTCAGGCAGATACTAATGATGCTCATCGCTCGTCACGCCCGGGTTCGATTCCCCACCTATATATGGTGTCCACCGCCGTGATATTGCTGGAATATTACTAAAAGCGGCGTAAAACCATACTCACAATATATATTTCTTAATCATCTGTATAATTCTGAATGAGGATAACAATAATTATGTATTAAATATACCAATAACAAAGAAATTAAAATTACTTAATTTATTTTTTAATCATATAATGTGTCTAAGTCCAGGTTTATTTTTATGAACTTGTTCGACTAATTATCGTAAAGATATCTTTTACAGGTTCATCCGGAAAACATTTCGTCTGCACTCCTCTCCTTATCGTACTTCTCTTTCTGTACAAATCAGTAACCTAATGCATAACCAAAGCACAGTTTCCAAGAATGAGCTTGCGCTTGATATTGAGTAGATTAAATCCTTCTACTATCACAAAATGTATGTACGATATAATCGGTAACACAAATTTCCCCAATAATTTTTTCCTATCGATTATATTTCCGATTATCGATCGTTTCAGCCAGCCCTAATGTGTAATCATATTATGAAAGATGTGTACCAAATACTGGCTGTCCCTCATATATATGACAAATAATCGGCTTCAACAGAAAGCTTACGATGTGTTTTACAGAATGGATACACACGAGAGATCTGCTTAGGGGATGTCATACATTACACTTTCCACGTTTGCTCTTGGTTATGCATGGATCTATCAAGATGTGGGGAATACTGGATACTTTCTAAATGTCGTCAAATGGATTTTAAAAAATTCTCATTTCAAGAATGACATGCAAATCAAACGAAGGCAGTTGCAAACATCAGTTTTACCCTGAAGCTTGTGCTATGAATGATACTGTAATGAATAAAACTACGTAGGTTTAGTTTTACGCAGCAATATCACTGCGGGTACACCAGAAATGAGCTTCACGCATTGTACCCATGTGAGAAATCGAACCTGGCTCTTAAGCGTGACCATCGAACGCTTTAACCCCGGCGTCTTCCCGGAATGCCGGCACCTTTGTTTTAGGTACGTAAAGCAGTGAATCATGCTAAGTGGAAGATAATGGGGATTATGGGGGCATTGCCTAACCCTACTTGAGCGAAATTCAGCGAGAGCTCAAAGTGTATTCTTAGTCTTGAGTGAGCGAAGTTCAATTTTTCATGATGGTGTATTTGAATATATGAGTAAACACAACTCACTCTGGGGTATATATATATATGAGTCACCTTACTGTTACTCTATCATATCACAAGGGCTAATGATCAAGTAAGTGTACGGTTTATTGCAAACAGAAGAGGTGGTCGAACTTTAGTCATTGGTGGCTACAAATTCCGCATCACAGGTTGCAATTAAATAGCATCCATTGGACATGCTCAACACCAGACTACACCGCATCTGTCAACACGAACGATGATCTTGTGACTAAGCTAGGTCAGTCTCACGACCATCCTGCAGATGAAACCAACATCGCCGTAGAAAGTTTTCCTTCTACTATCAGACAAGACGCCACACCTGTCACATAGATTTACAGAACTTCGTGCGATAGAAGGCGATGACAGGGTTGAACTGGTTTGACAACGCCCTGGATTTGGCTGAACGTCGCCTCATGAATGGACAGATCACTCGGGAACAGAACCAATATACTGCATCCCATTATGTGGGCCTGTAGATGTGTATTGTAAATGTTACTGCCTTAGATGTGCACATTTCTTAACGATGTCCTTTGGTGTTCAAGTAGATGATATATGTCCTTTGCTTTACATGAATAAAATGTCACATCTATTGTTCTTTCATTTTCCTTAGTAATACAAGTACCATTACTAACCCCTAAATGTAAATTGTACATTCAAATTTGATACAACCGGCGTGCTTGTAATAACAGTGGATTACTTCAGCAACCGTAACCCCGGCTACCCCACCGTCCATCTATGACGAAAAGGCGGGGCAGGACCACGAACAGAAAAAAATACATAAAAAATCACCAAAGAAAATCGAATCTGTTATCTGTCTAATTATATTTGATAAATGTCTTTGCAAAATAGTATTAGACTAAAATACACAGAAAATTGTCACATAGACATAGACACAAACACACAAGTAAGGTATTTCTGGCACCTCAGCTTGTACATTGTCAACACATGTAACTGAACATTGATATCCCTGCACTGTAACTTTATCTATGTAGGACATATCGGAGGTGCAGAAAATAATTCGTTATCAGCATTTAAGCTGAATCGAAAGTACAACTTCGTTTCTTGGAACTCGACTTCAAACGACACTAGTTCCTCTTCATTGTTACTCATTGTCTCCCGAGTTGAAGTGTATTTAAGCTGAATATTTAGCTGTGTATTTAAGCTGAATCGAAAGTACGACTCTGTTTCTTGGACCACGACTTCACGCGACACTACCTTCTTTTCATTGTCACTAGCCGTCTCCCGGGTTGAAGTGTTGCGGAATACTAATTCTCGATATGTGTGGATTTGATCTGATAGAAGTGTCTCAGGATTATCTGTTCAGAAAAGTCAAGCATGATCCCTGTAGATATCGAGTTGGAGCCACAAATGACATGTCTTCAAGAATGTCTGATTACAAGGCTGAAGGATACAATGACAGGACGGTTTACTATGCTCCGTCATCGAAACCTCAAAAGAAAGAGAATAAACTCCTCAGCATGCTTCCCGCAAATCATCCACACAACGTTCAAAAGTGAGCAACTACAGCACGCCTGGTGATGGTTTTGTGTATGCCATCGATATGAACTAGAAATAGATGCAGAGATGTGACCTGGAGCTTCTTGTAGTTGTGTGCCATTTCTTTGAATCAAAGGACCCTTTATGACATACTTGTGCTGGAATAATGTTTTCCATGCCGAAACGGATTAGGAACTGAACCAATGGAGCAGAAGAAGCTGATTTCACCTGAATCCAATGCAGATAAGTTTTCTGATGAAAGTAACCTTTTGTTATCATATTTTGAATATGTATGCCGGCCATTTATTTATGGCCACGATCAGAGACGAAAAGACAAAGAAAAAGGCCAGAAAAGGGACATGAAAACGATAAAGGATGTTAGCAAGAAAAGAAAGAAGAAAATGTAACCACAGGTTTGATGTGAAACATTTCATTGGGGCTTTGGAATCCTTCTGTGATTATTCGAAACTTGGCTATACACATATGTTATTTTCCTCTTGTTTAATACATACTCATTCATCTTGATGGACATGTGTTAAAGTGTACTGTTGGCACTGTTAATATATTTATTGTACTGTTGGCACGTTAATATAATGTACTGTTGGCACGTTAATATAATGTACTGTTGGCACGTTAATATAACGTACTGTTGGCACGTTAATATAATGTACTGTTGGCACGTTGATATAATGTACTGTTGGCACGTTAATATAATGTACTATTTGCACGTTAATATACTGTACTGTTGGCACGTTAATATAATGTACTGTTGGCACGTTAATATAATGTACTCCTGGCACGTTAATATAAGTTCCAGATTTGTAATTAAAAAATAGTCTGTGAAATCACATGATTTTATGTTCTTATTATTATATTTGTAAGATCGTGATATAGGTAAGGTTGCAAAGCGTGTAAGTTAATGATACATTTGCTTTCAACCCATTTAAAAAAAATGCTTTAACATTGCTTTAATTTCTCACTTATAATGTGATTTCTCTTTGCTGTGCAATGGCAATATATCCCGTGAAAACAGCCAACCATATTTATAATACTGGCGAAAGAAATGCGACATGGTGTAGAGGTACTTCCTCAACGTACAGTTTCCCGAGAATGAGCATGTGCATGATATTGAAACACAAGCTGATAGCCATACACTCACATGGGGCGATATATCGATTTCATGTAGTGATAAACATGTCGCCTGCTTTGACATGGTGTAACTTCCTCGTCGAAGGCCAAAGGTTAATCTTAAAAAAAATGCAAATGGGAAAGAGCCACACGATGACACATGAACAGGCCAACTACAAACAAGTAGGGTCAGACAGGCTATGTAATCTTGTACATGGAATTTATCACTGAAATGAACAGCAAAACACTTGCACCTTTCACTCTGAATTTCGAATTGGACCCCCAATATATTCACATGCACATCAAAGGGGTGGTGGAATAGCCTATTGGTTGAAGCGTTCGCTTGTCACGCCGAAGACCCGGGTGTGATTCCACACATGGGTACAATGTATGAAGCACATTTCTGGTGTCCCCCCTCCCACTCCCTGGAATATTGATAAAACTAAACTCGCTCACTACACTGAAACGTCGATCCAATCCTAGTTACCTTTAGAGCACCATTTGGTGAAGAGTTAGCGTGCACAATGGATGGAGATGAAGCTGCAAACTGGGGGTACTGCAAGGAGATCGTGTAAACCATATATTACTTCGTGATAGTGTTTGTGAATTGTGTTTCATCCATTAACATCTGAGTAGAATTCAGTGAGTGAGTATGGTTTTACGCCGCTTTTAGCAATATTCCAACAATATACTGGAGGGGGACACCAGAAATGGACTCCACACATTGTACCATTTGGGGAATCGAACCCGGCTCTTCGGCGTGACGAGCGAACACCTTATACACCTTGTTACCCCACCGTCCCATTAGTCATTATGTAAAACCAAAGGTTCATACTTCCCCTGAAACGCTTCACACATTGTACTCATGTGGGGAATCTCTGACAGGAGACACAAAGAATGGGTAGTATTTTATTTCTCAGTGTGTTTGGAATCGAACCCCGGACCCTCGTCCCCCGAACGGGGTCTACGTCCCAATCTCAGCAAGGTACCAAACGCTCCACCTGAAAACTTGCCCTTTATTAAACGCGAGTACTAACTAAACTGACGTGCAAAAGAAAGTACACACCCGGTGCTTTTGGATTACTTTCCAAAAAGCGAAGTAAATGTTTTGAAAAGAGTTTTTACAGTGACATCTAAGTCACAGACTTTCCTAATATGTTGCCAAAACACCACAGATATCGTGCCCAATTGCGAAGTTGCCAGGCAACATCACAACACTTTTCAAATAATCCCAAAACACCAGGTGTGTACTTTGTTTTGTATGTCAGTTTATTTATCTGTCTGTATGTTTCCTCTTAACAATGCATGCACGTGAGTTGTTAATCACTACCTGAGTGTGTTAGTTTCAACACAACCATTGATTTCGTTTCCCACGGAGACTCAACCTGTTGCGTGAGGTAATGTTCGAGACTTAACAAACATAGACAGATCGAAAAACACTTATCATAAAATCTGTGAGGTGATGTTACGTCTTGCTGGCATGCAATCTCACAGTTAGGAGTTCATGCTTCGACCTGGGAAGATCCGGGTTAGAATTTGTATTCAGCAACCTGTGCTTGTCGTGAAAGGCGACAAACGGGATCGGGTGTTGAGGCTCGCTGACGTGGTTGACACATGTCATCGTGTCCCAATGCTAATGCTTTTGATCACAGAAAAAGGTGTATCTGTGTATGGTGTAAGGGACATAACTCGATGGTGTTTAAGGACACTGGTCCCGTGGCACGTTAACTGCACTTAAAGAATGAAACAACAAGAAACACAAGTTTAGCCTGAGTACAAGTCCTGGTTGAAGGGGATATATATCCTCACACTAAAGATCCCGCACGCACGCACGCACACGCACACACACATATACTCATACCAATAATGGTTGTCGCCCCCCCCCCCAGCCTTTTAGTAAAATTGAAGGGGGGTGACAGCTATCATTGGCATGAGTATATATAATCTATAATATGTATGTATATATATAATGTTTATGTAAGTAGTTCACGCATATATAATCACTTACTTAGATTTAGACTTTAGCTAAATATTGATCAATTATAGATAAATATCGGAGAAGTAACTTTGAGTAAAAATACCAAAACATATTTGAAACAAATGAATATATTACACATCACTGGTGAGTGGTGACATATTTGTGCATGGATAACTAACAAAACAGCGTTCTCAACATAATTAAGAAGCTCATGAATAAAGTCCTGACACTGTGTATTGTGTGGGTTAAAAATTAATCTTTATTCTATCACAAACGTTCATGTATGATATTGTCGATAACACAAATTTTCCTTCGATAATCATGAATAATGCTTCGTATAATATTTCCCATTATCGATCTGTTTAGCAATCCCTAGTGTTTAATGAAAGATAAGTATCAAATACTTGCTGTCCCTCATACATATGACAAATAATCGGCTTCAACAAAAAGATTACGATATGCTAAAGTGAAGACATACACAAAATAGCTTTACTGGGGATATCATACAACACTACACTTGCTCTCTGGTATGCATGGGTCTGTCAAGATGTTAGGAATACTGAATACTTTCAAAATGCCGTCAAATGAATTTAAAGAATTCTCATTTCAGGAATGGCACTCAAAAGTGAAGGAAAGCATTTGTAAACATCAGTTATACCCTGAAGCTTGTGTTATGAATGATGGTGTAATTCACTTAAGAGAGCATCTAGCACTATGGCCAAGAGTAAGTGAGTTTAGTTTTACGCCGCATGCAGCAATATTCCAGCAATATCACGTCGGGGAATACCGGAAATGGGCTTCGCGCATTGTACCCATGTGGGGAATCGAACCTGGGTCTTAAGCGTGACGGCCGAACGCTTTAACCACTAGGCTACCCCATCATCCAGCTATGACGAAAGGGTGCGGCATGGCCACGGACAGATTATGGACGCATACAAAAAATCACCAAAGAAAATCGAATCTATTATTAAATTTTGTCTAATTATATTTGATAAATGTCTTTGCAAAATAATATTTACCTAAAATATAGAGAAAATTGTAATTTGGCACAATACTGTTTTATTATAATGGATACTAATAATGCAGTTATTACACACTGGTGAAAATTGTTTGAAAAAGCTATCTTGGCAAATTCCTGTTAACAGCATACATGAACATGTATATTCGTTACTCAAATTCATTGAATAATTATGTAACCCATATATATGTGGGCATTCAGCCTTGAATTCAACGAACTTAACTGAATGACAGTGACATGTATTACTGCGGCGAAGTGGTCGAAATGGATGATACAGGCTAACGAGCATACATTACTGACTGCGGCTTACATGTCGATACGGGTGATACACTGGTTATATTTATAGCAACAGGCTGGTGGGTATATACGTTAATAGTACCCTCACACACCGTTGAGTTATGCCATAGCGGTAAGCCTTCTCGTCGGTCTCCTTTCATAACACAGAGTGGGTCGGATTGGTACTTCTTTGTGAAGCCTGTGTCCATGACTGTAGACCCTAACAAGTAGGTCAGGGATGTCTGACACAAAAGCGTAGACACAAGCCACAGGTGTACAAACACCGCTGTCTCGAACCTTGATGTGTCAATTTTCTCGAAGTAATAGCTTGGTCCCTGCGTATTTCATATTAAGTCGTTTTCCGGTTGTGTCGAACTTCGGTTAACTCGAAGTATTTCCAGAGGTCCGTTCAACTTCGACACACCGGTGTTTCACTGTAGCTGTATCTCCAGGATATCATAGATATCGCCTACCACTCCGGTTTATATCAATATGCCCACACATTACACTCGACTTGAAAAGCTCTCCAGCTGTCTTTTATTGTCCTATAACGAAGGCGTTATAGGGAAGATTGCTCAAAGGGAAGATATTCACAGGCTCTTTGTATCCATGACTGAATAATGTCGAGCTGGTGTCCCCAAGATCAACACTGCATGTGAGACGATTTCTGTTCCTACTGAGTGAATTAGCTGGGTTTTTCTCATGTTCAGCAATATTTCAGTAATATCACGACCGTTGACATAAAAAAGAGGCATCGTAGGGATTCGAACACCGGTGGTCAACGTGACGATCCAACGCAGTAACCACTGTGCTTTCACTTCTTCACTTCCCTCTTGTATCATATGATGTAAAAATGTTACTCTGTAAACTACTTACTCTTTAAGAGCTGTCCAGTAACCTGTTAACATCACATGTTAAAATCACTTTCATAAACATTCCTATGGAATCTTGATGTGGGCGTTTCCCAGTTTCCCCTGTCCATAGTAAGCACATCCGTCTATCATTCTTTTTATATACAAACGTAAGCAGTATGACACAAATCTATATATTTGATATTTAGAAAAAGCAACAGCTAGCTGATCCAGGTACATGTGTAAACAGGTAATATGAAGCATGATGGTGACCCTTCCTGGCCATCTTTGAATATGGTGCCTCTTGTCCCACGGAGATCTTAACTAATGATGTACACGTACCCTCCTCCAGAGTAAGGATAGTAGCCGTCCATTTTAAACATGTAAGGATGGTTTTCCGGCAACAGAGACAAAAGTTTCTGCTCAGCTTCCTGGACATTTTCAACCACGGCGTATTGTATCTTTGAAAACACTGGCCCGTCGTGGCTGATGTTCCTTGACGTTAAGTCATTCGTGGCACCGATCTCATACTGATAGGGGTTGCTTTGGAGCTGATCCAGCAACTGCTCAAACCAGACTTCAACGAGTTCGCAGGAATCAGAACCATGCATTTGGTAGGTCATGCTGAAGGCGAGTGCATACACCTGATGTTTATCTGGCAGTGTTGTGTGGATAACTGTTCGGTATGGTACACAAGTGTTTGTGTTTGTGTATGTCTTGTTCACATGGAACAAACGAGAACAGTCATTGGACAGCCATAAGCATTCTGTGACGATATGTACACATTGTCCGCACCAAGTGTATGTTGTATGTGGTAAATGACTTATTAAAGCTTTGGATACAAGGCTCTAAACACTATCATAGTCAGTATAGCGTTCGTCTTTTATATGTGTTACAATATAAGAAAGAACGTTCCGTATTGCATTGAATAGCAATCCTGTAAACCAATGGTTTGGATAGGCTGGTCCTTTCAATGAGAGTGTCACTCAACTGATACAGTCAAACAACTCTTGTATGGCGCAGGTGTATGTTTTCATGTCAATAGCGTTACCCTAACAGTAACCTGCAGGTTCAATCTCATCACAGACAGACCCTTGAAGATCCGTGTTAGAATTGGCCTTCAGCAATCTATGCTTGTTGTAAGAGGCGGCTAACGGGATCGGATGGTCACAATCACCTAAGATAGCTTCGTTCAAATGGACCAAGTTAGAATACTTGACGCCTTTCAACGAGGCCATTACTTTTCAGACCCGTGAAGATCCGGGTTAGAATTGATCTTCAACAACCTTTTCTTGTCGTAAGAGGCGACTAACGCGATCAGGTGGTCAGGCTCGCTGACTTGGTAGATACATGTCATCGTATCCCAATTGCATAGATCGATGCTCATGCTGTTGATCACTACATTGTCTGGTCCAGACATATAGGTGGAATATTGCTGAGTGCGGCATAAAACAAGAAACCACCAATCACCACAGAGAAAAGGGAAGACACGGGTCGTGGTATTGTTTGTTGTACTTTAATGTGGTAAAAATGTACATCTATAAATAAAGAATGAATGAATGAATTTATAGATGTACAAATGGATTAAAAGGAACAATCTAAAGCATGAATACCAACTGCTCAATATAAACATGTTTTTACTTCTTAATAATTTGAAGTCATTTCGCATATAACGAGACCCCCTTCATTCGACACCAGTATGTCGGGTCATTGTTGTGTGAGGTAGTCTGTCCACGGCTGAAAATGAACGTGGAAGTCGAGAAATTGCTCGTCCATTCTAGATGCAGGCGCGATCGGGCGAGCTGACCCATTCTTTTTCAAGATTCTGACTCTTCCGGTCACGTGATCAGCATTTCCGATTTGGGGGGTCTCGTGGTCGGCCATCCCGTGCTAGGCCATGTTGACATGATCTCGCGAGAAGAGACGGGAAACGGGTGGCGCAAGACGGGATTTGAGAAACGAGAGGCTGGAAACATGTGGTGGTCGGAAGAAGGGCGGTCAGGGGGAGAGTTTCATCGACCGACCGTGGGTAGCTGAGTTATTCCCAACATGCATTCCAAGGGAGCCAGTGACACAAGCTTTGTGTTGTGTGCTGTCTTTATAGAATCATGGCCAGGTTGGGTCGCTGGATATTTTGCTCTGATTTTCAGGACAGTTTCTACTTTCCTACACCTCATCATCTCTGACATCTACTCTCTGAACTTCGCACTGGTAGAAGGTGCCTGAATATCATCCCCATCGTAGTCTTTGACCTCTACAATATGTAGCAAGGTCCTCTCATCGGGCCATATGGATAGTGACATCAATCCTTTTGAACACTGTCCAGAAATCTGAAAATTTAACTAGAACGAGTCAGTATCCTCTAAACAACATGCAAGAGAGAGACAGCAGCGAGTTGAGGGTACGCCTGTGTCCAACGAGCTCCGAACATCGATAGAGCAGTAGCTGTGTGACGCCAGTTTAATAGACGCAATATGCGGACGTCGGAGAAGACAGCCTGGACTAAAATCGACATAAACCATGATGACTGCTTGAAGTTATGTTTTCACTGGCATACCTATATTTCGTCTGTAACCAAACAAACAAACAAACAACCTTATTCATTAGCGATAAAAATGTGGTCTTACTACTCAGACCTAAGTAAAAACCTACAAAAATTATTTCAAATCGAGATTCGAACCCACTTGTGTTGCCTTTACACCTAGATATACTGACTCTGTCTATGTCTTGAACGAGTTACATCACCTAGCCGACGTCATTCGTCACTCTCGCCACTTACCCTAATTGCCAAAGAGACTCGTATGTATGTATGGATAGATTATCTTTATTTCCTCCAAAAATATGAAGATTGTTTCATGTTACAACAAAGTGTCAAATTAATTATACAATGACTCAGTAAACAGTTAATTGTGCAGATATTTTAGAGTGACAGACTGACATAAAATCAGCCACTAATAACATAACTTCCGCCCATTCTGTCATATTTAAGTTACCAAGTGTTGTACAAGATCCACCAAGTAAATCAGCAATTATTACATCGTCATCATTTTCCCAAAAGTCAACAAAATCAGATATTGATATAATATCACAAATCCTTTCAAACATTTCATTTCTCAAATCATTAAGATGTGTACAGGACATAATAACATGTTTAACAATATCAGAAGCTACTATTCCACATATACACTCTCTGGATTCAATCTTTTTACAACCAATGTGAATAATATGAGAGAGTTTGTAAAATTTAGGCTTTTTAATCAAGGCTAGTTCCCACAGTCTGCTTGGATTAAAAGGTATGTATGTATGTATGTATGTATGTATGTATGTATGTATGTATGTATGTATGTATGTATGTATGTATGTATGTATGTATGTATGTATGTATGTATGTATGTATGTATGTGTATGTATGTGTGTGTGTGTGTGTGTGTGTGTGTGTGTGTGTATGTATGTATGTATGTATGTATGTATGTATGTATGTTTGTATGTATGTATGTATGTATGTACAACCAGAAATTATTGAGAATTTAAAGATTGTAATTTTTTATATTTTTTTCACTCATTACTCACGTATTAAATGTGAATATTAGCAGAACATAACTCCAGATTCAAAGACAGGTGAACAGTTAGTATTTTGTCAAGTCACCATGGGCAGCAATGCAGGCTTCAATGCGGCGGGGCATACTACTGATCAAAGAAGTTAGAAAGTCGTGGTCCATGCTCTCCCAATATCGGACCACCTCTTCTTTCATTTCAGCAATATTTGTCAGGTTTTTCTTATTGACGCTTTCCTTCATAAGTCCCCAAACATTTTCTATTGAATTTAGGTCAGGGCTATAGCTTGGCCAATCTAATAATGTCATATTTTGGGTCCGAAACCAGGCCTGTGAATGCTTTGAACGATGTTTTGGGTCGTTGTCCTGCTGGAAAATCCAAACATTTCGAACGAACACGTGAGCAGATGGAACTAAATGTCCCTCGAGAATACCTGTGTACCGCTCACTGTTCATATTACCTTCAAATACACAGAGGGGCGTTGCCCCTAACACAGATATGCCATCCCACACGTTACATTTCGGACTGTACTTTGGGCGCTGATACAAAGGTTTATCAGTTTGTTTGGTCCAGAATTTCAGTGTATTAGGAAACAGCCACAGAGAACTTTCATCTGAGAAAATCACATTGTCCCAGTTAAAATTTCTATGCTGTAAGCACCAGTTCAACCTTCGCTCCTTTTGTTCAGGTTTCATGATCGGTGATGGAATTCCTCGACTTTTCTGCCAACCCATTGCATACAGCTCAGTTCTAATTGTCTCCTTACAGACAGCCACAGTTCCTCTATCAATCATATACAGTATGTATGTATGTATGTATGTATGTATGTATGTATGTATGTATGTATGTATGTATGTATGTATGTATGTATGTATGTATGTATGTATGTATGTATGTATGTATGTATGTATGTATGTATGTATGTATGTATGTATGTATGTATGTATGTATGTATGTATGTATGTATGTATGTGTGTGTGTGTGATATGTGTGTGTGTATGTATGATATGTATGTGTGTATCTCTGTGTGGCTGTGGATTGTTTACAGGGTCAAGACAAGCTGACATAGTGTAATGCTCAGTGTAATAGCTCACGGTCGTATTAATCAATATAAACTGTTCGCTTATACATAGGTGCTATGTGGCATTTTTCAGGTGTAAGACAAGGAGACATATTAATAGCTCACGGTGATATAAATCAATACATACTGTGGGGCCGTCTTCACAGTGTTCTGGTGTATACTGTAACTATAGTCCGTTTGGCTCAAACTGGGACCGATGAATTGCAATTTAACTCGAAAACTACTAAACATATTATACTCGATGAAACACTGATCATAATCAAAACATCAGACCAACTCCGTGACTCTTTTGCAGGATTTATGTCCTAAAAATACAAAAGTTGTTTAACAAACTCTCATTAAATTTTTTGACACAGTTCACTATTTGTTACGAGGGAGGGATGCAAAGAGAGGAATAGCCAGGTGTGCGAGAAAGGATGGAGACAGCACAGCACAGGTAAATGATTAACATTGTCGGCACTTGTGCACGTGCTCCGCGTACACCTGGCTGTTCCTCTCTTTGCAGCCCTCCCTCGTAACAAATAGTGAACTGTGTCAAAATTTTAATGATAGTTTGTGAAAGAACTTTTTTATTTTTAAGACATAAATTCTGCAAAGAAATCGCAGAGTTGGTCTGATGTTTTGATTATGATCAGTGTTTCGTTGAGTATTATATATTTAGTAGTTTTCGAGTTGAGCCAAACGGACTATAGTAGTAGTAATGCTGAATACCCTGTCCATTTACTCTTGTCAGGGGGTACGTTATCTAGGCTACCAGTTGTTCGACTTCAATGTTGTGTGAAAGGGCGTTGGCTGAGTAGGTTAGATCGCTGACTTTGCGTGCTGGCGATTAGGTGCCTGACTCTGAGAGTGTGAGTTCAATTCCCGGAGGGGCCCTAATCCAAAAAATGTACTGCAATCTGCAGTGTACAGAGAAAGCGTAATCCCAAATATGAAGTTAGTCAATAAACAGAAGTCTATTTTGCAAACATATATAGAAATATAAGAGTGAGTGTGTGTGGTTTTACGCGGCTTTTTGCGATATTACAGCAACATCACGGCGGTGGACACCAGCAATTCGCGTCACACATTGTACCCATGTGGGGAATCGAACCAGGCTCTTCAGCGTGACGAACGGATGCTTTAACCACAAGGCTACCCCACCGCCCCAGAAACATAAGAAGAACAATGATAAGGTAAAAACAAGGTGAAAATCTCGTGAGGATGAAATGAGTCAGCTGTGTTTTACCCCACTTTGATATCAGTATTTCAGTTGTATCATGGCGTGTCAGCACAATGTTAGAACACAGCTCTCAGAGATATCTGTGTGACCCAGTATAGAATATAGGCATGGCCTAACAAAGCAAGAAACCTTATCAGGACGAACCTCCGAACCAACCATCAAAAAGGGAGACAACTCTAGTGAGGACGCGTATGATACACTTATGATTGCCAGAATGCGTCATATATCAATTTTAGACTACGTATAGCTCATTTCCCACCACTTTTGGTTTCGATTTCTAAGAAGCCCTTTTCTTATCTGTGTACTATTTTAAGTGATTCACTTCGTAGTTTTCATTATTTATGCACATAGTCAAGCTCAGAAAGGTAAGTGTGAACGCTACAAATGTAGAAACTTGTAGTACTGTCAAATATCGTTGTGTCGAATTTTGATGTGTCGAAGTAGAAGCTCGGTTCCTGCGTATTCTTTGTTTGTCATTATTTTGTTGGGGCGGTGGGGTAGCCTAGTAGCTTACGCGTTCGCTTGTCTCGCCGAAGGTCCGGGTTCGATTCCCCGCATGGGTACAATGTGTGAAGCCCATTTCTAGCGTCCCTCGCCCTGAAATTGCTGGAATATTGCTAAATACGGCGTTAAACTACACTCACTCATCAGTTTGTTTTTCTGTTGAACCTCAGTCTAACCACCAAGATATGTTACAGTATATGTGAATGTATGTGTGTGTGTGTGTGTGAGAGAGAGAGAGAGAGAGAGAGAGAGAGAGAGAGAGAGAGAGAGAGAGAGAGAGAGAGAGAGAGAGAGAGAGAGAGAGACTGATGATTTAATATTTGATGTTTAAATAGCTTCAGTACGACAAATACTGTGTACGCAACACTTGAGACTATTTAAATCCTTGATTCACACTATTCGCGAATCTGAGGCTATGGTAGCATAATGCCATTAAGTTAGTGGTCAAATGGTCAAATGTCACATATGTTAAATTTGCGATTTACCTTTCTCATTAGAGAACTTTTAAAGACCTTTTTAGACTCTAGAACTTTTGTAAGGTTGTCTGGGATGAGACTCAATCAGAATCTGTACTTTACTGAGAAAGTGTAATTCGATATGTAACATATCCTAGGCTACATTTAGTAAATCATTTCTTAGTAATATGGATCTGCACGAGTTCCGGTAAACCATATAGTCTACCACAAGATAAATACACAAAAAATATTATTCTGCTATGTGTTTTGAATGACGATTCGAACCCTACATGAAATATTACAAAAATGTCGAAGGGAATTCCGTGGGTAAAATAGAGATTTATCTCCCTTGTTTAATGGCGAGATTTTCTGTGTCACTTGTGGTGGTGTTGACTAAGCTTCAGTTATCAGAACAACTACGGACTTTGAGACTCGGTTAGTTACCCAACGAAGGTCACACATCCGTCGGTGAGTAGCCCCTGTCAAGCAATATTTCATATACATGTGAAACATTTCTCCAAACAAAGCTTATCCAGTAATGGTAGTATCCATTTTCGTTATATCTTGTGCTTTTCGTGTAAATATCTATACGATATTTGATGCATGCGATCAAGCCACAATATCTTATAGTAATATACTAAATTAATTACAGCTTTCAAATCTGTTCAATGTCGTTAATTACGTCATGGACAAAAACAGTATGTGCTGGCGGTATATCGCGAACTTGCTCAGGGACTCCCCCTCGGGTTTTCCCCAAGCTATAAATAGTTCAAGTTCTGAGAAAACCCAGCGGGTCCAGCCATATCGATGACAGGCTTTTGATTAGAAACCTTGGGTGGTGTATGCTCATTGTGTTGTGTGTACATTACAATCATGGAATGGCTATATCTATAAATTTGACGGCTACTCGTCTGCTGATAACAGGTAGGTACTAAATTATATACGTGTATATACATATATTTGGTAACCTGTCCTTCTTAAATAGGACAGCATTTTTATTTTATGTGTTTCTCATATATCAACCGACCCTTCTAATTTTATTGCCGACTCCCGCAAAAACACCGCCGACTCGAACCTAAAACGCACCGCCTCGTCATATAAAATGTTTATCTTATAATCAGTCGCTGCCGCAAGTCCAAAGTACGCGAGAAATTGTAATAAGAAGTAGAATAAATGAGAATCAAGAACATTATTCAGATAATTTTCTGATAGACATGTTTAGGCAGTTCATTAACCCACCCCTTTCTGATAGACATGTTTAGGCAGTTCATTAACCACCCCCATTCTGATAGACATGTTTAGGCAGTTCATTAACCCACCCCTTTCTGATAGACATGTTTAGGCAGTTCATTAACCCACCCCTTTCTGATAGACATGTTTAGGCAGTTCATTAACCCACCCCTTTCTGATAGACATGTTAAGGCAGCTCATTAACCCACCCCTTTCTGATAGACATGTTTAGGCAGTTCATTAACCCACCCCTTTCTGATAGACATGTTAAGGCACCTCATTAACCCACCCCTTTCTGATAGACTTGTTAAGGCAGAACTGAGGCAGATATATATACATGAACTTACTTTTCAAGCATTTTTTAAAATGCCGGATGCTACCGTTAGGACAGTTACCGTTTTTGTGAACACCTTACAAGTATCATCACTAATTATTAGTCAAGCACGACGTTAAACCCAATTTTACCTCGCCTCACTAAGTTTTAGTGATCTATTCATATAATTTTAAGAGCTCCTTTCCCCAACACAGCAAAATTAATTATATTTGTTTCTTAGGATGTGAGGATCGCATATTCCTTTGCACATACGTTGTATATTAAACTACATGGCATCAGTAATGTACGAAACTCTACCCTACCACATCCGTATATCCTTAGTTCCATTAATGCCACTCACAATGCTACATTTCAGCTACCCTACCCTACCCTACCACATCCGTATATCCCTAGTTACATTAATGCCACTCACAATGCTACATTTCAGCTACCCTACCCTACCACATCCGTATATCCCTAGTTACATTAATGCCACTCACAATGCTACATTTCAGCTACCCTACCCTACCACATCCGTATATCCCTAGTTACATTAATGCAACTCACAATGCTACATTTCAGCTACCCTACCCTACCCTACCACATCCGTATATCCCTAGTTACATTAATGCAACTCACAATGCTACATTTCAGCTACCCTACCCTACCACATCCGTATATCCCTAGTTACATTAATGCAACTCACAATGCTACATTTCAGCTACCCTACCCTACCCTACCCTACCACATCCGTATATCCCTAGTTACATTAATGCCACTCACAATGCTACATTTCAGCTACCCTACCCTACCCTACCATCCGTATATCCCTAGTTACATTAATGCAACTCACAATGCTACATTTCAGCTATCCTACCCTACCCTACCACATCCGTATATCCCTAGTTACATTAATGCAACTCACAATGCTACATTTCAGCTACCCTACCCTACCCTACCACATCCGTATATCCCTAGTTACATTAATGCAACTAACAATGCTACATTTCAGCTACCCTACCCTACCCTACCACATCCGTATATCCCTAGTTACATTAATGCAACTCACAATGCTACATTTCAGCTACCCTACCCTACCACATCCGTATATCCCTAGTTACATTAATGCAACTAACAATGCTACATTTCAGCTATCCTACCCTACCCTACCACATCCGTATATCCCTAGTTACATTAATGCAACTCACAATGCTACATTTCAGCTACTCCTACCCTACCCTACCACATCCGTATATCCCTAGTTACATTAATGCAACTAACAATGCTACATTTCAGCTACCCTACCTAACCTAACTCCTACCACATCCGTATATCCCTAGTTACATTAATGCAACTCACAATGCTACATTTCAGCTACCCTACCCTACTACTCCTACCACATCCGTATATCCCTAGTTACATTAATGCAACTCACAATGCTACATTTCAGCTACCCTACCCCTACCCTACCACATCCGTATATCCCTAGTTACATTAATGCAACTCACAATGCTACATTTCAGCTACCCTACTACTACCCTACCACATCCGTATATCCCTAGTTACATTAATGCAACTCACAATGCTACATTTCAGCTACCCAACCCTACTACCCTACCACATCCGTATATCCCTAGTTACATTAATGCCACTCACAATGCTACATTTCAGCTACCCTACCCTACCACATCCGTATATCCCTAGTTACATTAATGCAACTCACAATGCTACATTTCAGCTACCCTACTCCCCTACTACTACCACATCCGTATATCCCTAGTTACATTAATGCAACTCACAATGCTACATTTCAGCTACCCTACTACTCCTACCCTACCACATCCGTATATCCTTTAGTTACATTAATGCCACTCACAATGCTACATTTCAGCTACTACCTACCCTACCACATCCGTATATCCCTAGTTACATTAATGCAACTAACAATGCTACATTTCAGCTACCCTACCCTACCCTACTACATCCGTATATCCCTAGTTACATTAATGCAACTAACAATGCTACATTTCAGCTACTACCCTACCCTACCACATCCGTATATCCCTAGTTACATTAATGCAACTCACAATGCTACATTTCAGCTACCCTACTCCTACCCTACCACATCCGTATATCCCTAGTTACATTAATGCCACTCACAATGCTACATTTCAGCTACCCTACCCTACCACATCCGTATATCCCTAGTTACATTAATGCAACTCACAATGCTACATTTCAGCTACCTACCCTACCCTACCACATCCGTATATCCCTAGTTACATTAATGCAACTCACAATGCTACATTTCAGCTACCCTACCCTACCACATCCGTATATCCCTAGTTACATTAATGCAACTCACAATGCTACATTTCAGCTACCCTACCCTACCCTACCACATCCGTATATCCCTAGTTACATTAATGCAACTCACAATGCTACATTTCAGCTACCCTACCCTACCCTACCACATCCGTATATCCCTAGTTACATTAATGCAACTCACAATGCTACATTTCAGCTACCCTACCCTACCCTACCACATCCGTATATCCCTAGTTACATTAATGCCACTCACAATGCTACATTTCAGCTACCCTACCCTACCCTACCACATCCGTATATCCCTAGTTACATTAATGCAACTCACAATGCTACATTTCAGCTATCCTACTCCTACCCTACACATCCGTATATCCCTAGTTACATTAATGCCACTCACAATGCTACATTTCAGCTACCCTACCCTACTCCTACCACATCCGTATATCCCTAGTTACATTAATGCAACTCACAATGCTACATTTCAGCTATCCTCTACTCCTACCACATCCGTATATCCCTAGTTACATTAATGCAACTCACAATGCTACATTTCAGCTACCCTACCCTACCCTACCACATCCGTATATCCCTAGTTACATTAATGCAACTCACAATGCTACATTTCAGCTCCCTACCCCTACCACATCCGTATATCCCTAGTTACATTAATGCCACCTAACAATGCTACATTTCAGCTAGCTACCCTACCCTACCACATCCGTATATCCCTAGTTACATTAATGCAACTCACAATGCTACATTTCAGCTACCCTACCCCTACCCTACCACATCCGTATATCCCTAGTTACATTAATGCTACTCTACAATGCTACATTTCAGCTACCCTACCCTACCCTACCACATCCGTATATCCCTAGTTACATTAATGCAACTCACAATGCTACATTTCAGCTTAATGCACCCTACAATGCTACTACTCCTACCACATCCGTATATCCCTAGTTACATTAATGCCACTCACAATGCTACATTTCAGCTACCCTACCCTACCACATCCGTATATCCCTAGTTACATTAATGCAACTCACAATGCTACATTTCAGCTACCCTACTCCTACCCTACCACATCCGTATATCCCTAGTTACATTAATGCCACTCACAATGCTACATTTCAGCTACCCTACCCTACCACATCCGTATATCCCTAGTTACATTAATGCAACTAACAATGCTACATTTCAGCTACCTACCCTACCCTACCACATCCGTATATCCCTAGTTACATTAATGCCACTCACAATGCTACATTTCAGCTACTCTACCCTACCACATCCGTATATCCCTAGTTACATTAATGCAACTCACAATGCTACATTTCAGCTACCCTACCCTACCCTACCACATCCGTATATCCCTAGTTACATTAATGCAACTCACAATGCTACATTTCAGCTACCCTACCCTACCACATCCGTATATCCCTAGTTACATTAATGCAACTCACAATGCTACATTTCAGCTACCCTACCCTACCCTACCACATCCGTATATCCCTAGTTACATTAATGCAACTCACAATGCTACATTTCAGCTACCCTACCCTACCACATCCGTATATCCCTAGTTACATTAATGCAACTCACAATGCTACATTTCAGCTACCCTACCCTCCTACCCTACCACATCCGTATATCCCTAGTTACATTAATGCAACTCACAATGCTACATTTCAGCTACTCCTACCCTACCCTACCACATCCGTATATCCCTAGTTACATTAATGCAACTCACAATGCTACATTTCAGCTACCCTACCCTACCACATCCGTATATCCCTAGTTACATTAATGCAACTCACAATGCTACATTTCAGCTACTCCTACCCTACCACATCCGTATATCCCTAGTTACATTAATGCATGCTACACATCCGTATATCCCTTTATATCCCTAGTACTCAGCTACATCCGTATATCCTACTCCTAATGCTACATTTCAGCTACCCTACCCTACCCTACTCCTACCACATCCGTATATCCCTAGTTACATTAATGCCACTCACAATGCTACATTTCAGCTACTCTGCTACCCTACCACATCCGTATATCCCTAGTTACATTAATGCAACTCACAATGCTACATTTCAGCTACCCTACCCTACCCTACCACATCCGTATATCCCTAGTTACATTAATGCCACTCACAATGCTACATTTCAGCTACCCTACCCTACCACATCCGTATATCCCTAGTTACATTAATGCAACTCACACTCACAATGCTACATTTCAGCTACCCTACCCTACCACATCCGTATATCCCTAGTTACATTAATGCAACTCACAATGCTACATTTCAGCTACCCTACTCCTACCCCTACCACATCCGTATATCCCTAGTTACATTAATGCAACTCACAATGCTACATTTCAGCTACCCTACCCTACCCTACCACATCCGTATATCCCTAGTTACATTAATGCCACTCACAATGCTACATTTCAGCTACCCTACCCTACCACATCCGTATATCCCTAGTTACATTAATGCAACTCACAATGCTACATTTCAGCTACCCTACCCTACCCTACCACATCCGTATATCCCTAGTTACATTAATGCAACTCACAATGCTACATTTCAGCTACCCTACCCTACCCTACCACATCCGTATATCCCTAGTTACATTAATGCCACTCACAATGCTACATTTCAGCTACCCTACCCTACCCTACCACATCCGTATATCCCTAGTTACATTAATGCAACTCACAATGCTACATTTCAGCTAACCTACTCCTACCCTACCCTACCACATCCGTATATCCCTAGTTACATTAATGCCACTCACAATGCTACATTTCAGCTACCCTACCCTACCACATCCGTATATCCCTAGTTACATTAATGCAACTCACAATGCTACATTTCAGCTACCCTACTCTACCCTACCACATCCGTATATCCCTAGTTACATTAATGCAACTCACAATGCTACATTTCAGCTACCCTACCCTACTCCTACCACATCCGTATATCCCTAGTTACATTAATGCAACTCACAATGCTACATTTCAGCTACCCTACTCCTACCCTACCACATCCGTATATCCCTAGTTACATTAATGCAACTCACAATGCTACATTTCAGCTACCCTACCCTACCACATCCGTATATCCCTAGTTACATTAATGCAACTCACAATGCTACATTTCAGCTACCCTACCCTACCCTACCACATCCGTATATCCCTAGTTACATTAATGCAACTCACAATGCTACATTTCAGCTACTCCTACCCTACCCTACCACATCCGTATATCCCTAGTTACATTAATGCAACTCACAATGCTACATTTCAGCTACCCTACCCTACCCTACCACATCCGTATATCCCTAGTTACATTAATGCAACTCACAATGCTACATTTCAGCTACCCTACCCTACCACATCCGTATATCCCTAGTTACATTAATGCAACTCACAATGCTACATTTCAGCTACCCTACCCTACCCTACCACATCCGTATATCCCTAGTTACATTAATGCCACTCACAATGCTACATTTCAGCTACCCTACCCTACCACATCCGTATATCCCTAGTTACATTAATGCAACTCACAATGCTACATTTCAGCTACTACCCTACCCTACCACATCCGTATATCCCTAGTTACATTAATGCCACTCACAATGCTACATTTCAGCTACCCTACCCTACCCTACCACATCCGTATATCCCTAGTTACATTAATGCAACTCACAATGCTACATTTCAGCTACTCCTACCCTACCACATCCGTATATCCCTAGTTACATTAATGCCACTCACAATGCTACATTTCAGCTACCCTACCCTACCACATCCGTATATCCCTAGTTACATTAATGCAACTCACAATGCTACATTTCAGCTACCCCCTACCCTACCACATCCGTATATCCCTAGTTACATTAATGCCACTCACAATGCTACATTTCAGCTACCTACCCTACCCTACCACATCCGTATATCCCTAGTTACATTAATGCAACTCACAATGCTACATTTCAGCTACCCTACCCTACCCTACCACATCCGTATATCCCTAGTTACATTAATGCCACTCACAATGCTACATTTCAGCTACCCTACCCTACCACCACATCCGTATATCCCTAGTTACATTAATGCAACTCACAATGCTACATTTCAGCTACCCTACCCTACCCTACACATCCGTATATCCCTAGTTACATTAATGCAACTAACAATGCTACATTTCAGCTACCCCTACCTCTACCCTACCACATCCGTATATCCCTAGTTACATTAATGCAACTCACAATGCTACATTTCAGCTACCCTACCCTACCCTACCACATCCGTATATCCCTAGTTACATTAATGCCACTCACAATGCTACATTTCAGCTACCCTACCCTACCCTACCACATCCGTATATCCCTAGTTACATTAATGCAACTCACAATGCTACATTTCAGCTACCCTACCCTACCCTACCACATCCGTATATCCCTAGTTACATTAATGCAACTCACAATGCTACATTTCAGCTACCCTACCCTACCACATCCGTATATCCCTAGTTACATTAATGCAACTCACAATGCTACATTTCAGCTACCCTACCCTACCACATCCGTATATCCCTAGTTACATTAATGCAACTCACAATGCTACATTTCAGCTACCCTACCCTACCACATCCGTATATCCCTAGTTACATTAATGCAACTCACAATGCTACATTTCAGCTACCCCTACCCTACCACATCCGTATATCCCTAGTTACATTAATGCAACTCACAATGCTACATTTCAGCTACCCTACCCTACCACATCCGTATATCCCTAGTTACATTAATGCAACTCACAATGCTTCACATTTCAGCTACCCTAGTTACATTAATGCAACTCACAATGCTACATTTCAGCTACCTACCCTACCACATCCGTATATCCCTAGTTACATTAATGCAACTCACAATGCTACATTTCAGCTACCCTACCCTACCACATCCGTATATCCCTAGTTACATTAATGCAACTCACAATGCTACATTTCAGCTACCCTACACTACCCTACCACATCCGTATATCCCTAGTTACATTAATGCAACTCACAATGCTACATTTCATCTAGCCATGAGTGAGACAGTGCTCTAGCCGTTTTTCTGCTGCTACATTTCATCTAGCCATGAGTGAGACAGTGCTCTAGCCGTTTTTCTGCTGCTACATTTCATCTAGCCATTAGTGAGACAGTGCTCTAGGTCGTTTTCTTATGCTACATTTCATCTAGCCATTAGTGAGACAATCTTCTAGCTGTTTTTCTTATGCTACATTTCAGCTAGCCATGAGTGAGACAGTCTTCTATCAGCCTGGAATGTCCTTGGGTAGAACCTTTGATCTCCGGACCTACGGGAACGGTTTGGACATTTTCCCAGAAGACTTGGTTGACAATCCCAAAATCATAGAAAGCCATTACAATACCGTCAAGTACAGAGTCATAAAGAACAGTCAGGACATCAACAATATATTGGAGCTTTCTGGAGAAGTGGCTCTCAAGATTAAAGCTGGTATCTTGAACGTAGAGGGGATGGCGTCATATGTAAAGGAGGATAAAATCAAAGACGAATGCACAGAAATATTCGTGAGAGTACACGTTGAAACTGTAAGTTTGTGTAAGAAAATGAAGTTTCGTGCATTAGTGGAGGTTTACAGGAGGCGTGTATATGGCTTGAATACAATTACGAGCAGTACGTCACGGCGTCTAAGGCATGTTGAAATAATAGTTCCTAAAACCGTGTACATGTGTCTCTTTCAAACCATGAACACGAGTAAATCAAAATTCATATATTGTCAAATCATGGGTAATGATCATAATATTATTGGTTTATAACCACGAATACCTGTGACTTGACATAGCTGTAAGGCACCTAACTCAACCTATGGCACCCATGAACAACTAGGACACATGCGCGCCATTGTTTATCCATTGCACAAAGCTACGATGACCGTAACCCTATGTAAGCCTATGTATGGGTGTCACAATCACCTAAGATAGCTTCGTGCAAGTGGACCAAGTTAGAATACTTGACGCCTTTCAACGAGGCCATTACTTTTCAGACCCGTGAAGATCCGGGTTAGACTTGATCTTCAGCAACCTTTTCTTGTCGTAAGAGGCGACTAACTCGATCGGGTGATCAGGTTCGCTGACTTGGTTGACACATGTCATCGTATCCCAATTGCTCAGATCGATGCTTATGCTGTTGATCACTATATTGTCTGGTCCAGACTACTCTTTGGATTACTTACATACCGCCGCCATACAGCTGGAATATTGCTGAGTGCGGCGTGCAACTAAACTCACTCACTACTCTATTCAAAATGTATAATGGGAAGGTTATGTCCACTGCGATTCTGCTTTACCCTGTAAATGAATTCATGGCTTTTCTTGCAGCTTACAGAAACTCTAAGAGACTTAACCCCAAGACGCGCCTGGGGTGAACACCTCATTGGCAGTCATTTCATACGAAGTATAACATATGGTGGAGACTTACTGGTGAGGATCCGCATCAGGGGTTCAGACAGAGCCAAGATTGAGGATGTTGAGGCAAAGCTCAAGGGAAATATCGGTCCATTCAAACTTCCCGAGGCTAAGCTAACACTGGATAAAAGACACAAGGATATTCGAGATGATATAGAAACAGAGATTGAATATCTCTCGACAAGCGTGGACTGCGAGATGCCTCGGGATGTAGAAGAACTGATGAGAGTTTTGAATTCATTTAAATGGGAAGTGTTGAAAATAAACAACGGCAAGGGTGTACCGTGTAAGTGTGAACTTCTTCCTTTGAGTGTCCTGGACTCAACGATCCCAACCCAGACAAAGGATAAAAGTCTTGACATGCTCCTGGTACAGGTTGATGAGAAATTTGATGACTTGCGCTTTGCGAAAAAGCACCTGGAGAGGTTTGTCGAGAACCCGAGTCTTGAAATGACTGAGACACTGTCCAAAGAATATGAAGAGCTTGAAGGTCGTATTGATGATGTTTTGGACGAGTTTCATCATGTCATCAGCAGACTGGACATGACCCTGTCTGGAGATGGGCCAAGTCAGTTTACTCATATTCTGTCTGTTTATAAGGAGAAGAAGAAGATTGGTGGGTTTCAAAAGGAAGTGACTCTGTTTATCAAACGACACAAGCCAGAAGAAAGCACCGTGTGTCCTCAGGTACGTTAAATGCTAGACAGTATAATAGTCCCCGTGGATAATTCTGTAAGTTTCTCCAGGAGGAAGAGAGTTTTACGGAAGTCCATTTTTTTATTATGTCTATCTTTATTTTTTATAACAAATATGTTGGCATCCATAAAGCTCTCTTCCTTATGTGTACATTTCTAAGTGTCATTCAAAGACCCAGTTTCTCAGTGATTCTTCAAGTAAAATGTCAGGCAGGCATCAGGAATACCAATTATCAGTGTCTGTAATGGTAAAATATTGTTAATAGAATTTCAACATCTTAATAGATATTTCTTAATTGAAGTTCTCTATTAATATATGTATGGATAGCAATTCCTAATTAGAAATGGTCAGTGTAAAAAGTATAAGTTGAAAACAGGAGACAGGTTAAGACACCTACGGTGTGAAATGTCATGCGTGAATCTTTTATTTTACTTTTATTTTGTCCTTTCTTCCAGCTCACTGATGAATATCCCAAGACAGACATGGGTGCATCGTCTGAAGGATGCACAGGCTCCTTGACTGAACAAGAGACTGGACTCAGCGTATTAGTTCTGGAGAAAGGCGGATCGAGTGAGTCGTGTGTATTGGGACAGGTTTTGTTTTCAGACCCCAGTCTGGAACCCATCACTGGGGCACCTGTGTCCAGGACTGCCCGTGAGAACACTACTTTAGTGAGAGCATCCAGCATATTTACCCAATCGTCGGAAGGGCAATGTTTGAGTGATATCGGCACCTCCATTGCCTATGCCCCTCTTGGATTCCATGCTGTTCTTTTTGTGATATACATCGACCAAAATATGAACAGACATGACCGCAATACACTGAAACTTCTGAGAAGTGTCCTTGGAAGTGACATGATCAAGACTTATGGTGCTGTTGCCCTTGTTCATGATGACGTTTTTGAAACAGGTTCGGAAGCGTCACTTTCTAATTCCATCGAGACTGCAAAAGCACAGGATGACACTTTGGCGCATCTCCTTGATGAATGTGGCAACAGATGTGTATTCATTAATCGTAAAGATTTGATATCACCTTCCGAGCTGCAGGCAGCGCAGAGTGACCTCCTTCAGGTGATCGACAAGGTCCAAGTGAAAACTCGCCACACCACTTTGAGCAACGATTACTTCGTTCTCAGCAAGAGGTTGATGGCTGAAGTGGAGGAAGACGACAACCTTGCATTTGCTTTAAATGACTCTCTGGGGAACGCTCAAGAATTAGTGCAGCCTTCACAGGATAGGGAAGGACGAGTGGGAGCCAAGCTGGCCGAGCTTTTTGAAATCTGATACGACTTTTAATTTACATATACCAATCAAACAACAGTGATTGATATGATGAGCAACGTCCCAACGCCATCAGGAACCGATGCCACGTCACCTAATCCATGACAACCTAATCCATTTAGTCTTTTCTCTGACCCAGAATCCCCAGGGAAGCCATTTGATCTTGCACGAAACCTCGCTTACAGTCATGCCGTGAATACGCAATATGCACTTGTTAAAACATTATGCTGCACTGACTGACTGAGTTTTGTTTTACGCTGCTTTTAGCAATATTCCAGCAATATCCCGGCGGGGGACACCAGAAATGGGCTCCACACATTGTACCCATGTGGGGATTCGAACCCGGGTTTTCGGCGTGACGCGAGCCAACACTTTAACCACTAGGCTACCCCACCGCCCCGCATTATGCTGCAATAATATATATGCATGTTGATGTAAGTAATCCAAAAAGTAGTCTGGACCAGACAATCCAGTGATCAACAGCATAACAGCGTTCACTCAGCTTCCCTCTGGAACTCACTACCTCTCCATGTCAAGTCATCTCCTTCCATCTCCATCTTTAAATCAAGACTCAAAACATTCTTGTTCAAGCACAACTAAATCTTATAAAACTTCTTCCTGTATATAGTGTACATATTTACTGTTGCGCAAAGAGCATGCCCTTGAGGTGTGGAGTTACTACTATACTGCGCTCTACAAATGTCCATATTATTATTATTATTATAAGCATCGATCTGAGCAATTGGGATACGATGACATGTGTCAACCAAGTCAGCGAACCTGACCAAAGTATTGTTATTGGTATTAGATTGTATTGTTTCTTGGACAGTACTGGTACTCTGTAAATGTGTGATACTGATTGTAATGTGTACCAATATCCCCGGTGGTCCAATCCTATGTTAATGTGAGTATCTGCCTTTTGTGACTGTTGTAATATGTTTTATGTGTATGTATAGTCTAATCTAGTTTCAGGTATTGATATGTGCAATTCTTTTGTATCTGTTATTTAACCTCAGTAATGAATTAAGGCAATTTGTCATCCTGGTATGAAAGCAGTTTAACTCGTTACAGATTGTTATTATTTTCAAGGCGTGATGCCAAGGCTTTTAGCAGGAAATTTAATGATACGAGAGGAATCTAGTTTGTGGTTCATACAAAAAAACAAAAATGTAAATCATAATTAATGATTTACGTTTTCTTCAAAATATCAATATGTTGTGAGACATGTAATATTTTAGTGTGTCCAAATAAAATACGGGGAATGTTTCTCAGTCTTTTAAAAAAATACTTGTGCGCAAAGTAACAACTCATAACTATCCCTATCAAGTAAGTGATTGAATAGGAGTTCGGCTGTTAATGCAACACCCAAGCAGTGTCACAGAAACCAAATCCACACATTGTAGCTATGTGGGAAATCGAACTCAGGCCTTAACACTGACGAGTGAACACTTGGCTACACCACCATCCTATCAGGAATGGACAAGTATCTTGAACACGTAACCTTGCAAATATTTATAAGGGATTACAAAGAGACGAATCCAGAAATATCATGTGTACAGTGAAATTATGTGCTTGATTCAGACCTGAAGGCGTATGGATGATGACGTCAAAGTGCACTCATGTAGTGGGAAGAATTCTAACCTTTAGACACTCGTCAGAGTGTTTTTGTGATGTTTCGGATTCGAAGCCTTGTTTGAACATTTGAAATTGGGAACTTACTTGGAATCTGTGGAAAAAGATGATTGTTTCAAATTCCTGTGCCTTGTGAGGCAGGAATGACGTCGCTCAGAAATGATATGAAGTCACTGTGGAAATGTGTCTCGTGATGATGGAATAGCATCAGATAACTGAGAAGCCTGATACACAGAATGTGGACAAAAGGCGTCGCCTGGAACAATGGTTGCAAAGTGACGCAGTTCTCTGACGATAAACTAGCACCAGAGTTTTCCAAATAAAACCTCAAACATAACTAACATAATTAATGTGAATATCGGATTCGAGCTACGATCGAAAGCATCACAAACGCACATAACTGCTCCTCATGTAATTTATTGATTTCGTTTTAAGCTGTTTTAGACCTGGTTTTGCAAACACATTTAACATCACTTTCCTTCATAACATTCAAACAAGAATGTTTACATCAAGCTTGTCCATCCAGCTGTCGAGATGACACAATACAGCACTGCACAACATCTGTACCTGAAAATCAAACATTGAAAGTAATTCAAGAATAGGTGTAGCGTGGCCTATCCAATAATGTGAGACGAGCTGTCGGTGACGGCGTGACTCCTGATGAAGGGAGGGGCTGGCAGGTCGTTGTCTCTCCCGTACACGGCGCACTTCCGGAGCGGACAAGGGCTGGTCCGCCATTCGTATCGAAGGCCAACAAGATGGCGACTACCACAACCGGATGTCGAGACCATCACAGATTTTGTGTCGTGCGTCGTGATTGGTGCAGCAACCCAGACGTCATGGGCACCACACGTCGAAGTACTTGAGCTCGAGCAACAAACCTGTCAATTGAAATCTGATTAATACGAATATAGAAGTGAATGAACTGTTACATTATTCGTCACTGACTGAGAAAATCAAAGTTTTACTTCGTAATGTCAGGGAATCTTATTACGACTTCATATATGGATCGGTTGGTAATGCTTGTTTCAAGGTTATTATACGACTTGATAATAAGTACATATTTTTTTTAAATCTCTTACCAGTTTGATGTTTTCTAATTTTATAAATTCTGACACCAAATGGTAAAACATGCCACCGATAAGGCCAGTATGTTATCTTGGGAAGACCAGGGCCAAGAGCCTTCATAAGTTCTATCAACCTTTTCTTTGACACTGAAACCTGAAGACATGCCCATACCTCTTTTGAAGATAGGTATATTGCTGGACCTATGAAATGTACCACCAAATCCCTGTCTTAAAGATTAACCATAATCCATATGTAGTATTAAGGAAGTACTGTCTTTATATTCACAGAACATATATGAGACAAGTGGAATTAATGGCATGTCTATTCCCAAAACTTCAAAGAATTATGCGTAAGTTTTTACAATCTCAGAAAAGGACCGAGTTCAGTTCTATTAAAATCATTTCATTTTTAACTTTGCACACCACTATCTACAAAAGAATAACATCATTCCTTGATCTATGGGATATTTGTTAGAGCACAAGGTGAGCATAGGCATAGTTACATAGCTGTCTTCAGCAGTTCAAGACAATTTGTCAGAAATGATAGCAAAACACTGAAGGTTCACTGAGGAAACAATATGTGGAATTCAAATAAAATTTTGGGGTAGATATTTAGACCAAAGTAGGCGTCCCCATAACGACCACTTGTGCCCCCTCCCTCCTTGCCGATATGCCTGTTTCCTAATGCATATGAATCAGAAAATATGCACGGGTTGGCAAAATCATTTTCCTTCCTCTCATGTATCAACCTCAACTTGAAATAGAGTACGCCAGTGACAACCCTTCATTGTTTTCATGTTTAGATCTATGCAGTAAGATTTGGAGTGAAAACATCTCTAGGATGTCAAACACTAGACTTTGCATGTGTTTACGACAGAAGCAACCGGTGGCCACATGTTCGGGACCCCAAGCTATAGTATCATCACTAATTGATAGTGACTTACTGGGTGTTCTCAGCTAGCTCAAAACTGAAATTCAAGGGGGTTAAGGGGATTAGGGCTAGGGGATTATAGTCTGTATCTGAACTATGTTCACTTAGTGTAGGCTAGCTCAAATAACCGAACTGAGTTCACCAGGTAAATAAAGTTTGATGTTATGAACTGTGTTCACTTTCATTTTGATGAATTTGTTCACTTCGTGTTTTTAAGTTGTGAAATGATTTTTTTAACTGTTGTTATAACTGTATGGTATTTGTTCAGTTTCATTAGATGAACTTTTCGGGCAATGCTAATTTACCGCATCGTTACACACGACTGATTTTGAGATCCAGTGAACCATTTTTGAGCTAGCTGAGGGTAAACCGATTAACTAACGCAGGTTCATGATCAGAATCGTAAATCAACTCAGTTCTTGGCAGATGCTTCATGTGGATGTGGAAAAGGTTTGCTGCTTTTATTTGCACTCCCAGCGATGACCCATTAAACTAGCTGCCGACTTGAAATATGAATTTTATCTTTTTCCGGATAAATAATATAAGTGCACGTGATTATAAAATTGTGTCGTTTTTTGACCATTTACCTCAAACCCGTCGTTATTCCTGACTTCTAATGGTGTGTTTCCAGCGTTGAATTCGATCTTAAGAAGTCGATCTTTATCGTTGACACCAAAACCGGAGGAGAAAGGACCTTGGTAGTTCAGACCCTTCTCTTCGTAGGCAACGGCCCTCCCTGCTAACACCAGTCTCCTTGCCACATCTTCCTTGTACCGAGGGTGGATACTGTAGAATAAGATGCGGTGATCAGCAACATCAACACCCAGTAGGGTGAGGCCATAACGGCAAATGGCTTGTTTGTTTCTTGTTCTACGCTGAAGTGTTCAGTGTTTGAGTGTAATGTTCGAGTCTGAACAAACCAATCAAGTTGTTAATATAATGATCAGCATGTTAATGAACCTGACCATTCGATTCACTTAGAAAACCTCTTACGAATTGAATTACTAAAGCGAGTAGGTGGTTGGGTGAGATTTTACGCCGCTTTTAGCACTATTCCAGCAATATCACGACGGGGCATCAGAAATGGGCTTCACACATTCACACATTGTACCCAGGTTGGAAACGAACCCGGGTGTTCCACGTGACAAGCATTTAACCACTAGGCTACCCAACCTCCCCATATGTTGTTGGAAAACGTGCAAGTAAAATGGAAACGTTAATTTAATCATTTATACTTAATGGATAATATTAACCTACGTTCCGTATGGGGATGCGAAATCCGGTAGGTCCATTGCGACTGCCATGAACGTGTTGAGCATTTTAACATTAGGTGCACGTCCAAGATTAGCCGTCTGTGCCCAACGCAGAGCAGGGAACGAGCCGACGTACGTGACGTTATTATTGGCAGCAAGCTGACAACAGAGCAGGAATTGATAATGCATGGCTGGTTGGTTGGTTGGTTGTTTAACGCCGCACTCAGCAATATTCCAGCTATATGGCGGCAGTCTGTAAATAATCGAGTCTGGACTAGACAATCCAGTGATCAACAGCATGAACATCGATCTACGCAATTGGGATACGATGACATGTGTCATCCAAGTCAGCGAGCCTGACCACCCGATCCCGTTAGTCGCCTGGGTTGCCGAAGACGAATTCTAACCCGGATCTTCACGGGTTAAGGTAATACATGGAGACAACCTCCCATATTACAACATTCGTGAGATAAGATTGAAATACCTCCTAACCTAACACATGTTCTATATATGCACACGTTAAGTCACATTTCATAACTAACTAACGTTCATTATACAATACTGATGTATATATATATATATGTAAACAATGCCAAATGTTGTGATTATTGCAGACAAAGGATGATTTAATCATATGACTATATAAGTTCAAGTGTTTTCAAGCTGACAAAAACGTTATGATCACAGATTTATCTTTGTGATCATCTGACCTGTTGGCAATGTTGGTACATGATTTAGATTATATCTAGCTGGTATATTAAAATAGGTTAGCTATTTTGACTCATTCGAGATGAGAGATTTGTAAATTCATTCGTCTGCTGTAGTGATTAGAACTTGATTTGTGATTGGCAGGTGAAGACCGACATGTACATTTGGTTTAAAATATATCGTATATAAATATTGTTACCTGAACAAATCCGAAGGGGAAATCTGCTTGTGTCTCTCCCAAAGATCTTTGATGGAATTTACTTCTCCAGTCGGCTATCATAGCAGGGAACTCACAGGCGTAGCGATCAGGATGGCGCGCATTGTTTTCTCCTAACAATAATATATATGTATATATTATTTCACGTTATATTTAAGCTCAAATACAATGAAAGAACAATAAAATTTAGGCACAATTTTGCCGTTCATATACAATGCTGGGCAACACAAAAACGTATGAACAATGTTTCAAAATAAATATTATCAAAGACAAGTTTAAATGGCACGACGGACATAACAATAACATCATCATCATCATCATCACCATCATCATCATCTGATTGTAACTGGAGGTATTCTTGTGAAGGAAAGAATCATAATTACGGAGTGTTTTATCTTATATCTGCAGTTATAATTATGGAAATATCAGTGTTTATTTGAGAATATATTAAACGTAAAACAATGATAACCTTGGTACCACAAGACGCCGTAGATTGTCATGTAAGTTAAAGGATTCATCATGGAGTTCCACAGAACGTTGTCGGAATTCGGTCCCCTGAGAGAAATCATAGTTAAGGATTATATTTCATTCTTTAACTTACAATTCAGTGGTACAGTTTACTGTTGTGGTGGATTACGGTTAATGTATTAGTTTCATACTTTAGCGATCAAATAATTATAAAGCAATAGGCGCTATACATAAGACATAACATATAGAGTTTTAAAACAGCATGTTGACTTGAAATATCATAAAATTAGTGAGTGAGTGAGTTTAGTTTTACGTCGCTTATAGCAATATTCCAGCAACATCACGGCGGGGTACACCAGTAATTGTTTGATCGGCATTCTAGAAGTTGGTGACTCAAAAATGAAACATACAACTTTATGAATGACAACTTCTTATTTATTGCATACAGCAACGTTTCGATGCAGATTCTTACATTGTTATCAAGCTAAAAGTGAGAAAGAAAGAATATACATCGAAACGTCGCTCTATGCAATAAATAAGAAGTTGTCATCCATAAAGATGTATGTTTCACCAGTAATGGGCTTCACACATTGTACCCATGTGGGAAATCGAACCCGGGTCCACGGCGTGATGAGCTTTAACCACTGGACTACCCCACCGCCCCATGACCGGCTGACATAAGACGTATTACCTCTTTGCTTTCACTGGACACTTTTGGAGAGCGTCGGGAGATGACCATGCCTCGATGGACGTACCCCCCCAGGCCGACTCCACCATACCAAGGGGATATTTGCGGTGAGGGTAGAGGTATTGTGCGTATAGCCAGCACACAGCAGAAAACAGCTGGAGAGATGCTGTACGTAAAACGAAATTTAATAGTTAGTATTATAAGAATAGTAGAATATAGATTGGTGCAAATTAAATTTTATATTTTGAATACAAATTCTGTTATTTCTATTCTGAGGGTTCTTGTTCACGAGCCGACAGAATTGCAAGAATAATTTTTCTCAAAGTACATAGGTATCCTACTTAAAACCCTTTTTGTTTAAAACGTTTGAAGCGGTAAAGGATTGTTTTGCCGTGTGCAAAATGTCGGGAAGCGATCGTAAAATTTCCAACTAAGAATAATGATAATATGATAAATATAATCATCATCTTTGCATGATGCATGTGACAGGCGTTCTAGATCTCTGTTGCTTATTGATATTGACCTGTACAGCGCATAGTACAAGGCACGTTTTGTGGGGTTTTAAATCTGCGTTTATCGATTTTGAAAATATGATTAGAGATATAATTATCTCAAATTCAGAGCAAGAAAACTTATGTCTCCTAAAGTTGTACGTGTTATATGTATCTCATTATTTTGACACGAACACTTAGACGTAGCATATTTCTGGCACAAGATAGTGTTTGCAAAATTTTAAATGTTGTTCAAATATTGGAAAACAGTACATAGTTCAGTTTCCCATAGTGACACGTTTTCCGTCACATGGGAGACACATTGTGAAAAATAAGCGAATTTAAGACAAACCCTCCATTCACAATACCGGTTTCTTCCAGCAACAGACGGACGTCATACACAAAAATGGCAGACGCATGTTACTTAAGAAAACCTATATTCATGGTATGTGGCTTAAGTATAACATTGGTTCACCTTGTGATGGGAGAGGAGGGGTAGCCTAGAGGTTATGCTCTTTGTCACACCGAAGACCCGGGTTCGATTCCCACATGGGTACAATGTGTGAAGCCCATTTCTGGTGTCCCCCCCTCCGTGATATTGCTATAATGTTGCTAAAACTACTCACTCACTCACCTTGTGACGGTTTCGACCAGTGGAGTGCCGCGCCATGGAGGTCATGGAAGGCGGTGTTGGATTCCAGGGTGTGAGTTCTGAATACACGGATATCCGTGAAGTTCTCTGCCTCTGCTATAGCTTTAGCGGGGTCAAATAGCTGAACAGAGATTAATTCTGTCATATTTCAATAGTTCAGACACAGAGAGAAAATATTCATAAGGAATACTTATTCTTTTTCAAGTTGTGCAAATGGAGATTCATAAAACCGTTATTGTGTATTTGGTCATATTAATAGGAGTTAATGAGTATGGTTTTACAACGCCTTTAACAATATTACCTGAAATATTGGGGCGGGGGTCACCACATATTCTACCCATAAACATAACAAATAACAATAACTTTAGGGATCCCATATTGTACGCATGTAGGGATCGAACCCAGGCCTACGATGTAAAGATTGACCACTACTCGAGTATATGTAAAGAATGGTATTAACATAGTAGATGATGTAATATTAGACATACCCGACTGACGTAAAAATTCATGTTGCTTTGTCCAGAGCAAATCCATACGTCTCCAAAAGGACATCCCCGATTGAGACATTTCCCCATGGATATGAGGCTGTTATTGTGAAAGGTCCGGGGTCTGTTATTGCAGGGAGCTTTACTGTCCAAACACCGTCTAGCTCTCCACTGGGGTCAGCGACGACTTTGGTGGATACATTACCATGGCCACCACTAACTTCAACCACCACGGCTTCTCCGATCTTATTGGAGGTTCCCCAAACCACTGCCTGTTTGGGACCTCTTTGAAGAACCATATGGTCCTGGTAGTATGTAGCGAACTTTAGGTAAGCTGCGCATACTGTGAATTGGAAAACAATGAATACGGCTGTTTACTGATCATAATGCCCATTTTCAGTCTGAAATAGTTGGTTGGGTTGTTTTGTAACATCGCACTCAGCAATATTCCAGCTATATGGCGGCGGTCTGTAAATAATCCAGCCTGGACTAGACAATTCAGTGATCAACAGCATGAGCATCGACCTACGCAACTGGGATACGATGACACGTGTCAACCAAGTCAGCGAGTCTGACCAACCGATCCCGTTAGTAGCCTTTTATGACAAGCATGGGTTACTGAAGGCCAATTCTAATCCGGATCTTCACGAGTTATTGCTTGAAATAGAATGTGGTTCTTTCAGCAATATTCCAGCTATATGACGGAAGCCTGTAGATAACATAGTCTGAACCAGACATACCGGTGATGAGCATCGATCTTCACAAATAGGATACCGTCCGATCAGTTGCTTCTTACAAAAACATGGGTTGCTGAAGACCAATTCTAACCCGGATCTTCTTGGGGTCGAGGACAGAATCGGTAGAGACGGAACAATTTCAGAGTCAACCCCGGGTCTACTGTACAAAGACAAATAAAGGGCCAAACCGACTCTCAATCAGTTGTTTTAGATCACTGTGACTACACTGTGACAAAGGCACAGTTATGAATTGTTAATGTTTTCATGCAGAAAAGGATCTTACCTGGAAGCAGGAAAGCAAAAATCACCAAGACTATATTCAGTTTCATATCGGTATGACTACGAAAGAACAATGGCAAACGGCAGATGTTTGGTTCTGTTAAACAGATAATTGATAAGGTTCCGTGTCAAGACAATGCACGATCACCGCGGACAGCTATATCTCTCACACAATGTAAACTGGGTTGACTTGAAGTACAATTGTTTCTCATGTTAACACAGTCACAATGTACATTTGAACACGACTAATATTTAACAAGCATTGGCTAGAACAACAATACACTTTTAATTTAGCTTTATCTTTTTCCAATTAATAACTTTACGAGCAAGCAAGAAGTGAAATCACTAATCACGAACGCATTCCTGAAATTTGTGAAAGCCAACCTTCATGAAAACATGTTTCCTCCAAAATTCCTCCAAATTGTTTATGTTTGATATATTTCGGGTTTCACATGAACCTAAATAATAAGCATCTGTGCACTGTGATGAATAAATAAAGAACAGAGAGGTGCATGGAAAATAATTTTAATACAAACATATACATCATTATCCATTGTTGTCAAAAATGAGGAAGATGGTAGGGAATAATAAAGATAAAAATCACAGTCAATATTTTGTGCGTTCTAAATTAAATGAGTGTGAAAGTTGCAGCAAAATTCAAACAATGTGACGGCGACCTTATAAGGATCTAGATCTCTGGATCGGAAAACAAGTGATGAATATTATTGTTGAAGTCAGATGCTGTTGGGGTACAGAGACACGCTAGAATATCACCGTGCATGACACGCACACCATCTAGCCTCTCAACTGGGATGTCCACGTGGAGGATAAAACCTACAAACAACACTGGTACCCCATCCCCACCTATACAGGCCCTAAACAGGATAATATATAGTTTTTAAATAAATCACAGTTTGAAATAACTAAATCTGTAGAATGATTTCCTGCCAGGTGTTCCAAACCGTACACCTGTATACCATGAACAAACAATGTATAATTTTACCCGTAGTTCACTACAACGTATTCGTCTAACACCGATTCTCATTAATGCAGTGAGGTAGTCTGGTGGTTGATGCGCTCGTCACGCCGAAGACGTGAGTTCGATTCGAAGCGAGTTTGCAATGTTTGAAGACCACTCCTACACAGCAGTTTCCTACACCTTGTTGGAATTATGATTGACATCAACATCGGTGGTGGTCGGGGTGACATATTTAGGTAAAGGTCCGTCTATGTCGATCCCAGGTGTGTAGTCCACGCCGTTGTGTTCCCTAAATTTGCCCAGAGCACGTTCTGTACACTCCAAGAACACGTTGAACGTGAATCGTATATCATCGGAAGTAGTTGCCTGTGCGCATACAGCCACGCGCAGGAAGTAGATGTCTCTCGCGATGGCGGGAATGATGTATATCCGGCCGTCTGTCAGTACCTCATCATGAAGGAGTTCAGTCAGTCGATTTGGCCCCTGAAAAAATGAATAATGTGAGGAGAGATTTTAAGTTGGATGACTTTAATCTACCTGAAAACCCTCTATTTACCACACGAACTGAAACCTATTGTAAAGTACAATCCTCAGATTATATTAAATACAATTCTATGATCGTTTTTGGTACCGTTCGTATTATTTACAAATACTGAAAATAATGGTTTTCGACAAAGTACAAGTTGTACCATTCGACTAGCACTTCTTGAATCGCTGTGCACCATGCCCATGGTTTTAGACAACATGAAAAAATACCTGTAACTCTTCGAGCTTCGTCCGACGCCAGTCTGTGACACACCGTGTTGGTATTGAAATACTGCTCTGAGCACCCTTAAACAAACCGCATGCACCCACTCACTCATTCACTTACTTGTACAATTGAGGGTTAGAGACGAAATGATTTACCTTTAAACGAAAGCAGACTAAACCCATGATAACTTCTGCTACAATCTCAAAGCGGTCGTCTTTGCCCACCATACTCTCAAGCTCCTTCGCAAGACGCACATGCTGGAAAACAGAATTGTAGTACATGTAATTAGAATGTCTCACTAGATTCATGATTGTAAGCAAATGAAATAAGCGGTGTTCAGAATGTACCTTTCTTATGTATTGCTGAATACCAGAAACGCCATAGGACCTGAGGACGAACCAGAGTTTGAGGGATCGGAACCGTCTGCCAAGCGGAATCTGCCAATGCTGGAACATCATTATACTGCCATTTAGTTCCAGAAATACTGGTATCTCACCCAAATATATACCAATTGTACGCAAAACATTTCAATCGGAAACGAGCCCAGATCAATTCTTAATTTGAGTAAGATCTGAGGCAATCTAGACGTGACCAATGATTTTTTAATTACGTTGGACTCCTTTTAAAAATGCCCCCTACGGTCTGGGCGACTGGATAGATTTGAAAAAGCTGATTTCATCATAGTGCTTGCTGTATCATTGCCAAGTGATAAATGCAACAGGGAGTAAGTCCATGTGATGCTTTTCGTCACAACAAATTATCTTCCACTTTTATTTGATGAAGACTACATTGCGGTTCACGATGATATATTTGAGGTATGAGTAACTAAGTAAATCTGCATTTAATGACACTTGGAACAGTATTCCATGTCATAGCGTTGCAGCATGATGAGAGAAGAAAGCAAGAGGTAATGCAGGTATAAGCCTCTTAGCATTTACGTGAACCCAACCAGCATGAGTTTGGTACAGGAAAACCTGTAGCTGTAATCCCACGCGAAAGGGGATCGGAACAAATGATTTTCTCGTATGTCTAAAAGAACGTGCCTTGGACGACTGTACACCCATGTCAGAAATGTTTAAATGGAAAGCCATGTGTTGCAGACAAGAGTCAATTTCCTCAAATGGTGAGGGATGTTCCTACCCTGTAGTCGGGCACCTTGTCCTGGTCTTGGTGTTTAAGGTATACCGGGTCGACGTTGAAGGCGTCCACCAGCAGCTTCCTGTCCTTGATCCTGAAACAGTGTTCAAGTCAATGCTAAATGACACAGCAACATTCCACTTACATCAGTCTGGACCAGGTAAACCAGTATTATAAGCAACGATCCACATCATCAGGGCACAATTAAGAATACACTTGTCAATTGAAAAAAGTTGTATATTCTTGACGAAGTCCACGTACAACAAAGATGGATACAAAGAAAAGATAATAAAATTTGTTACAGCGACATTTCATAGCATCATATGCAGTAATGATACGGTCCATATAAACTTCCTGTCAAAAGTTTAGACTCACTTACTTCAGGCAACTGTTCCAAACTAAAAAAAGATACTACTTTTAAAAGGTACTCTTGACACATTCACTGATGTAATGTAAACAAAATTCGTAACGTTGAAAAGATCATTTTCAAGAGTTCAATACTTGATAAAAATCAGTGAAAATTGGCGAATTCTTAACAAAACATTACACCAAACCGCAGCTGTTCACATGCACGATATTTGCACATGCAATTTGATGCATGATCAATTCATCTGCAAAAGGTTGGCAGTTGGTTCCCCCCAATGTCCTTTGCTATTTGCACCCAATCCACTGTTCGTTCGAGAAAGCCTTGGTTCCTTGATGCCAATAGTGAGATTGAATAACTAGTCATGAGATAATGTCAGCTAACGATCGATAATGTCCAGGATAATGACAGAAAAATATAAGTAATGCCCAGCATATTCTCCTTTTTCTTACCACATGACTGACAGGTCAAAGTTGCACAACAGCCATTTATGAGGGTTCATGCTGAATGTTTCGGCGTACTGAAACCAAGTAAAGATATTGCAATCAGTATACAGAATCTGAAACCTCACGTCATGTTAAGACGTGCACCGTAAATTGCCTTTAACCGCATCTATGCTGCCCGTCTTGTGCGCATTGAAGGAAACTGGTGTTTTTAGCTTCTTTTTATGAAAAAAGAAATCGTTCTTACCTCGACACCCTTCATGTATGACCGGAACTCAGGACAAACAAAGGCACTTCCGGCATAAGCAGCATCGATGTGTAGCCATATACCCTCCTCCTCACCTGTAATGTTGGTTTAAAACTTCCCTTATAACGAACACGCTTACAAGGTTTGTTTGTTGTTTTACGCCGCACTCAGCAATATTCCAGCTATATGGCGGTGGTCTGTAAATAATCGAGTCTGGACCAGACAATCCAATGGTCAACATGAGCATCCATCTACGCAATTGGGATACGATGACACATGCCATGGCCAATTCTAATCCGGATCTTCACAGGTCTCACTTATAAGGAAGGGGTCTCCTTCCACAAAGCACTAAGGTGATCGTAAGTCACTAAGGTAACCTTAGTGCAATGTTAAATAATGGGAGTTAAGGTTAACCTTAGTAAAGGTTGCTTCGTGAAAGGAGCCCCAGAACAATGACACGTTGTTATAACTCTCGAATTACAAATAATCCGCTGTTTGGGTTGGGGGTCTAACAAGATGTTCGAATCCACACCGACACGTCGCCTTGGTTGTAATAAAGAAGTTGTTTATCAATGGGATGTTGTCAGTCTACACACTGCAGACAATCATAAACGGGAAGCATGAACTCACATATTGGACCAATTTCTTCAAGGTTGTCGAAAGCACACGTTCCAGTGGTTCCTAAGGAGGCGCACACCTAGAAACGAGCCACATCAGTATATATCCTGCAAATGTGGATAAGTGCTAGTTATACGGCGTGACAGTTTAATGAATGAGAAAAGATTGAAGTCGGAGATGATTATCAGAAGCACATTACTGCGTGATATTGACAAATCAAGGCCTATACACAGTACGAATCTAGGATTCAATTTCGCGATCCGCGATTAGAAAGGGGAGCAGCTCGAGAGCTGAGGCAATCTAGACTTGTCCGATGATTCTAGACTTGAGTGAGTGAGTGAGTGAGTGAGTTTGGTTTATGCCGCTTTTAGCAATACTCCAGCAATATCACGGCGGGAGACACCAGAAATGGGCTTCACACATTATACCCATGTGGGGAATCGATCCCGTGTCAACGGCGTGACAAGCGAACGCTTTAACCACTATTCTATCCCACCACCCTCTCTAGACTTGAGCTGAACTGAATTCATATATTCATTGTCAAGGGTTGTGAGCTGGTTGTGACTTGCCCGACCATATTAGACGTGAGTTGGACTCCTATTTAAATTTATTGTCTGGGGTATTGCAGACAGTGAGTGAGTGAGTGAGTGAGTGAGTATGGTTTTACGCCGCGTTTTAGCAATATTCCAGCAATATCATGGCGGGGGACACCAGAAATGGGCTTCACACATTGTGCCCATGTGGGGAATCAAACCCGGATCTTCGGCGTGTCGACGAGCCAACGCTTTAACCAATCGGCTACCCCACAGCCCCGTACTGGAGACAGACTAAGGACAAGCGTCAGATACTCACAAAGAACGGCAACAGTCCTTGTTTCTTGTCCTCCTGTATGGCCGCCCTCAGCGTGTCCCCCCTCAGACTGTAGTTGTCATCCGTCGCCAGCTTCCTCATCTTCACCTCACCCAGAAGCCCCGACCGATGGACAGATGAGTTGGCCTGGTGGGACAGTGGGGCTAATTATTGAAGGCTGTACAAATCATACTGAGGTAGTTGAAACACGACGTTGTGACAATATGTGTACCACAACAGCATGAGCATTACAATTGTGAGCATCGTTACCTTCCCGTAATGTAGAGTTCTTTCACGACATAGTGTCACGTGCTTCGTTACCTAGGTTCAGTGGTGTCAGTTCAGCTCAATGATATCGATCTGTTACGGTAAGCTTGCAAAATATGTTCTCAAAATAATGTTCTCCCACATAGTTTTAATATATACTCTGCAAAAAAAGAAACGATGTACACACGACGTCTTTCGTCTCTACGGAGAAGCAAAAATGCCTGACTCGTCACTTAATTCAAAAAACGATGTCATCGCTGTTGCGGACTTGGTCCTTAATACCACTGACACCTCAGCCGACGATTCCGATCAGTCCAAATTTCGGTAGATCTTCAGTCAAACATGACAACAGTGTGTGGATATTGCACTAAATTGACAATTCCCACAAAACAGAAAAGATGGAATCAACCTATTGCTAACGTTCCCTGATCAGATGCGTAGTAAGAAAAGATGGAATCAACCTATTGCTGACGTTACCTGATCAGATGCGTAGTAAGAAAAGATGGAATCAACCTATTGCTGACGTTACCTGATCAGATGTGTAGCCAATCAGTTTTGAAATAACGTCCACGTTTCGGAGGTTCGGATCTTGTTCTTTCAGGCGTTTGACATATTTGGTCCTAGCAGCTAACAGACACAGAAACACTGTCTCACTCGCCGTCGACTAGAACACAGAACACAGACATGTACACAATAACTGCATCCTTGTAACAATCAGTGCTGCTACATATGCGTACCCAAAGTCATTATATACACTGCATGGCGTTGTCTTGTCCATGGCTATATCCACCCAACCATACTTCAGGCCGTTGATGTAGGATGTATTACTGTATATTTGCTATGATTCCGCATGGAGTATTAAGACCTGAACATTTCTGAAGAAGCCAGCACAAATAGATATAAGATTGAGCTTTTCGAAAATCATTCTGCACGGCATTTCCAGATTCTTGAGTCCTCTTTAGCAACTGAAATTACAGTGGTTTTACGGTGTTCTTTGAGGACAGAGATGAATTTCGGACTCCGAGGCTTATTGTTGAAATATCAATAACAACGATAAAATACAATAAAATGGGACCTAAAATGAAACCTTGAGGCACACCCTTAATAGAAATAAACTAGTGAAAATATGCCAGAGTTTTACGTGTCGCTTCCTTCTATTGATGTTGTGTATTATCTTGTGAGTAAAGAGAGAGAGTGAGTAAACATTGCTAAACGCCACATCAGCTAGTTATCTGATAGCCCACAGTCAGTCATATTCGCCAATATTAGGCGGTGATACGGCATACACAACTCTTTTGACGCACCGGAATGACAGCCACGATGAAAGGCTGTCTGCTAGTCATCAACTAGGTCGTCATGTTGACGCATAATGTGTGATATCCTACGGTTATGACACCGCCGCCAAATGCGTCGTACCGCTCCTACACAACCTGCCCGAATGACGTTGTCGCCGAGTAGGTCATACTGACGTTTTACCCTTCTGTATAACCTACCTGGATGACACCGCCTTCTGGATAACCTTTCCGAATGACACTGCTTCTGTATATCCTACCTGGATGACATCGACTTCTGTATAGCCTACCTGTGTGACACCGCCTTCTGTATAACCTACCTGTATGACACCGCCACCGGGCCCGTCTCGCTGATGCAAAAACTCCTCCGGCAGGTTCAGCATCTTCCCCAACCAGTCAGTTGTCACCATCTCTACCTCCGTGCATGCGGGGCTGGCCGCCTACAGTCAGTAATGTGTCTCATTGACATATAAATATAACTTGAAACAAGCTAGCGGTACGTGATTGTGTGTTTGTTTGTTGTTTAACGTCACGCCCAGCAATATTCAAAATATATGGCGGCGGACTAAACAATATGGACCTTACAATCCAGTGATCAACAGCATGAGCATCGATCTACGCAACTGACATGTATCAACCACGTCATCATGTCTGACCACCCGATCACGTCAGTCGCCTCTTACGACAAGCATGGGCTGCTGAAGACCAATTCTAATCCGGTTCTAGTAATACTTGAACAACTCAGTACTGGTTTCAGTTCATAATTTGGTGGGGCGGTGGGGTAGCCTAGTGGTTAAAGCGTCCGCTCGTCAAGCCGAAGACACGGGTTCGAATCCCCAGATGGGTACAATATGTGAAGCCCATTTCTGGTGTCCCCTGCCGTGATATTGCTGGAATATTGCTAAAAGCGGCGTAAAACCAAACTCACTCACTCACTCACTCATAATTTGGTTAATCAACACACCGTGAAAAAGAATGGTAATGCTATTGTACCTCAATTCACAACGATAAATGTTTGTTCTACAAACTAAGTGATATTACAATAATAACATTATGTACCATATTTATGCCCACTTTTGTTATGGGGTTGCGGGTACAATGATCCTGAATAATTCGTCAACTCAAACGTAATTTTTGATTGAAGCAGTAGGTTTCAATAGAACCTGCTGTATTCAACAGGGTATCTGATGTAGTAAGGAAATACCTTTTTGTTAACATCAATGCAAATGTTATATTTGTATGACTATTAAAACCAGATTTCCTTGGATAAATACTAAACAGCCTTACCCACGAGAAACCAATACAACCAATTGCGTCTCCCAGCATGTCACCCAAGATGGACGGATAGGAACTTCCGGCAGCAAAGTAACCATGGAAACGGGGACTATGCCAGTGGGTGACCTAAAACAGAAGTTGTGGGTGTAAGGATCTTTTCACTCATGCCTCTCTGGAAGGATTTCATATTGGCGTGTGAAGATTTGTACTTCAAACAGGAACACCAACTCTATTTCTGTTTACAAGCAACTGAAATGAACATTAGGGAATAACTTGAAAATTGTTGCTTTTAAAGTATTTTAATGTTTTCAACAACAACAACAACAACAACAACAACAACAACAACGGCGACATCGATGATGACGATGATGATTTGCAAAAGCATATTCTAACACAATTATTACTACTTGTTCACCTTATATTTTCATAGGTATATTTCTAACTACGGTTGAAGAATCGCTTATGGGATTCTCTTTCAAGAAAAGTCTCAAAATAGATATAGGAAAATGATTTTGAAATATATTTCAAACTGAAAAATGCGTGGAGAGTCCTATCATCATTATTGTACGCGATGTCAAGTAATTGTCTGAACTTGCATGTAACCTTGCCGAGTTTTGAAGAAAACAAGACCCGTTAAGCCGCATCTCCAGATAATGTTAGCTCGGTTTCTAGGAAGTGAGTGAGTGAGTGAGTGAGGTTAGTATTTGCTGTTTAGCAATATTCCACCAAATATGGGCTTCACACATTGTACCCCACATTGTTTAGGAATCGAACCCGGGTCTTTAGCGTGACGAGCAAACGCCTTAACTATCAGGCTACCCCACCGCCCCAACTCCCCAGATGACGTACCCCAGGCATCACGATGTCCTCTACATCCTTAAATATGTCTTCCCACGTCTCTGGTGCCTCCGGTGCTTCCTCTCTCATCAATGACGTCAGATACCCTGGTCTGACGCGATGCATGACGTCACGATCTCGTATATTCTCGTAGTAGTCCGCGATATAATCCACCATTTCTTTGCCATGTTTTCGAAATTCGTCCGCATTCATTTTTAACAATAAAGACTCCAAGAATGTCCCTATCAATGACATAAAAACATAAAACAATTTTAAAGAAACATGGAACACGTTTGCAAAATACATTCGTCACCACTCGCCCCTTTCCGTAACCTCCATCAAGACACGATGGACTTCCACCTATCGTTGAAGTTATGTCCCAAAGCAAGATAAACCAATCAGAACGCGCGTAATAATTTATGTATTTGGGGAAAAATTCCATTGCATTAAGTTTTAGTTATACATACGTCGTGTATCAAACATGTACTTAAGATACATGTACTCTTGTGTTCACTCGTACTGTTTATCTTGTTATGGGCTATGTGTTTAAAATAGCATCTGCAATATATATGATATATGAGAATAATATATGTAAATCATAACGCAAAGTAGTCTAACAAAGCTGCCAATTCCGTTTGCACATAGACGGAAACCAGTCCCAGAATAACAACAGTTGGTCACGAATGTTGCAATAGCTATACTTTAACTGGCTTAGTAATGGATTGTAACAACAGTTGGTCTTACATTCCGTTTTGACGAAGAATGAATACAACGAATACAATGGTAAGTACAAAGGTTATCACTGAAAGGATGTGGTTGGAAAGGACCTTTTGTGGCACACTGGAAAATGTCAAACTATGAAGTTACGAAAAACATTGTATTAATAGTATGCTAATGTTTGGATGTTTCGATGAGTCAAAGATATGAAAAGTCATAAATATGCATAAGTCGATTTACCACTCACATGATCATATCAGTTACACATTTTAATCTTTTGTTTTATATTTCTTGAATGATTTTGCAGATCTGTTGGGCAAAAATACCCTGTGTCATATCATCAGTCCTTTTATTTATTATAAATACATGAATAGAACATGCTCTTGTGCACAAGCATAGATGAACACATATCACTTTCTATTAAATGTGGGGCGGTGGGGTAGCCTAGTGGTTAAAGCGTTCGCAAGTCACGCCGAAGACCCGGGTTCGAGTCTCCACATGGGTACAATGTGTGAAACACATGATTTCTGGTGTCCCCCGCCGTGATGTTGCTGGAATATTGCTGAAAGCGGCGTAAAACCATACTAACTCTATTAAATGGCAAAGGTAATAATAACTGGTTACATATTTAAGCTTCACTTTCTCTGTTAAAAACTCCTCTTAATATATTCAGCAGTTTACTTAATGAGATATGTGTTTCCTCTGCACATCATTGAACTTGTCCTTGATTGGATGTTTCCAACATCTTACAGGTAAAGTATCCTTTCTAATTACTTTATGATTGTCACATATAAGTGACTGAGTGAGTTGAGTTTTACGCCGCACTCAGCAATTTTCGAGCCATATGGCTGCGGTCTGTCAATAATAGAGTCTGGACCAGACAATCCAGTGATCAACAGCATGAGCATCGATCTGCGCAATTGGGATACGATGACATGTGTCAACCAAGTCAGCGAGCCTGACCATCCGATCCCGTTAGTCGCCTCTGACGACAAGCATGGGTTACTGAAGGCCAATATTCTAACCTGGACCTTCACGGGTCTATCACATATTAACTCCGATCAAAATGCCTGTATCATATTCTGTCCTTTGAAGGTTTACATTGATGAGGTTCATGTTCCCTATACTAACTTAAATTATTTTAACAAGAAAACAAGATCTAACACAATATATGGTATATGCGTATCTGTAGATACGGTATTGGGGATCGATAGATATATGTTTCATAAATCACACTGTAGTTCCCTTTTCGTGTGTCGTATGTTTGGGTACAGTTTACCGACCATATGGCAAAATCTCTTCTCTCAATCACGAATCCATTATATCTTTCATATGATGTACATATATATTCACGATATGTGGAAATGTTACTGACTTACCTCAGTGTTGTACAGTCAAGAGAACTCTGACGGGTGTCTATATACGTGGCCTGTATATATTAGGTATATATATACTCTGTGTGTGTATACACCGTGTACATGCTGGACTCTTTTTATGGAACAAAAGTTCAGGAAACACAACAGCGTCAACAGGACTATCTTATCAGGGAGCGGTCACAAGTACGATATGGACAAGCTGACAAGGGACATTGTTCCGGCGACAGGTTGTTGTGTTTTGGAAACAATTTGGGTATAATGTACCTGGATAGATAACACCCAAATCCTGATTTGTTCCAAAGGCATGAGTATGATGTAACTACATGTTTTGTTTGTTGTCACTTCACTATCTAATCATGGATGTGTCTCTAAAGGGGTAAAGGGGAGAATGAGATAAGAAACGTCTGTTAAGCTACTGTTGATGTAAGTATTTTGCTTATTTACCTATCCGTGTGTCAACTCGTGAAGATCCGGGGTAAAATTGGTCTTCAGTAACCCATGCTTGTCGTTAGAGGCGACTAACGGGATCGGGTGGTCAGGCTTGTTGACTTTGTTCACACATGTCATCGTATCCCAATTGCGTAGATCGATGCTCAATATGTTGATCACAGGACTGTCTGGTCCAGCCCCGATTACTTACAGCCCGCTGCCACGCATCTTGAATATTGCTGAGAGCTGCCCTAACCAACAAACATACAACCTATTTCAATTTACTGTAATGTCATCTGTCCATTTAAATGTATGGTTCCGAATCATTAAAGGGACATGGTCGCTTTGCTGCGACAACGACAACGACAACGCGATAATGCGACAAGGGGACAGTGATATGCAAATCAGTCTCTAGTTTGCATTTTTCGAGTTCTCATGCGGTTTGAGAGGTTTGCGTTTTGGGCGAGCACAATTAACTTTCTTTCTGGAGTCATACTGAGGTCATTTAAGTCATTTTGGGCGAGAGTTTGTTAGTACCATGTCTAGTGTGTGTTGCTATTAAATTCTAAACTGGTTATTCTAAACTGAAAGTCAATAACACTCAGTAAAGCACTCTAAAAGGAATATTCTGTTACAAACCAAATTTATTGTGCTAATTATTTATTATTTAACTTCCACATATAAACGCCATTAGGCGACATCTGTTGAAATTGGAAGTAAAATTAGGAAAATATCTGCAAACAAAACAAATATAACCCTATGTTTACATCTGCTGAAATGTGATTGTTGACATTTGGAAGAGTAATTATTTGCATATACTAATCATCTGTAAAATGTGGGTAATAATACAATTTGAACCTTACTTAATAAATCCAAAAATGTGAACTCTCATACATATTATATCATACATATTAAATAACACTTGTGCAAAGGTAGGGATTAGTAATGTATGACAGATGCTGGATAATTTAATAACATTATTATATCATCCCAAAAACTATGGTGGCTGATTTGGGCCATCGCTTTGTCGCCCTGCAAAATGTAGGCGAAATCGCAACAAAGCGATAGTACGACACGATATTACGATATGGCAACACGATACGATATGGCGACAGCCAAAAACGAAATAGCGATAACAGGACGCGATATCGTGATAGCACAACGCGAAATTGCGATAAAATTGAGCGAATGCGATATGGCGATACATCGACATTGCAATATGACGATATTGGTCAGTTACCATTTGTGAAATGTAGAGAAGCGGGTACGTTGATCATTCTTGGGATCTAATAGCAAGATAGCGGGAAGTACAAGGTACAAGGTCTGCCTAAACGCACTGCTTCTCCTGTGGTTCTAGATACCCTGGGTCTACTGCCAATTCAAGGGTATGTAGAAAAATCTTGTTTGGTACAATCTGCCGTCTAAACGATGCCTATGTTGTTAAGCAATTACTAGTATTTCTTCATCGTCTATTTGAATCCAGATGTATGACCATCATAGGTAAATCCCCGTCACCTATCCTTTACATGGTTAAGCTCGTAAACAAATATGGCTTGTTTGACGTTGTTAATACATATATCACAACATGTGTTGTATGCTCCAAAGCAAAATGGAATGATGTTGTCAAATCCAAAATTTGTGATTCTTATGAGAGTTTGTTGTGTCACCAGATTGCAGCAAGAGAGGCTCTCTCTAGATATTGTCTTATCTGGGAGCCTTGTAAAACAATCAGACTGTGGGAACTAGCTTTGATTAATAAGCATAAATGTTAAAACATCTCTCATATTATTTATGTTGGATTACAAGGGGGTAAGCGCAGTAGTTGGAACAGTGAAGCAAGTGCACGTGCGGTTCGTGATGAGCGTTAACTTAGACCAATACAAATTGTTCTCGGTGTTTCATTTAATGTGCATACACCCTTGTAATACAAACCAATAATAGCGATTTGACTCTATGATCGTTTGTTAAACAACTGTTATCATAAGTTGAATAAAATTCTAGGATTTAAATGTTCAGTTGGCAAGGTAAAATTATGAGGATTCGCAATCTTAATTTCACTTTATTCGATTTACTTTGTTCTTTAAAGTGAAATTCATCGGTACGTTTTCAATGCAAACATACTATAATTAAGCTTAGAGTATGTCCGGTTGGCCACGGAAGCTAACATGGTGGATGATACTTCAGACTGACCATACATGTATTGTACATACGACAGAAGGATGCCTGGCAGGGAGTATATAATGAAGAATTCTTGTTTTCAACTGGACAAGACAACGACAAGGCAGGTAGACCAACAAACCCCTCTGGGATGCTACCTGGCCGTTGCTGCACTATCATGTAATTGTACATTTGACACCAAATACAATGTTGTGGACCAACTGATGGCCTTCTGTGTTCGTGGAGACAGATATCCCAACTATACAGCCCCGGGATACAATCATATTACACATGATTTGATTAAGGCATTTGATACAAAATTAGGTCCAATTCATTTATTTTGATCAGAAATGAAATTGAAGTTTGGTAACAATTTATTTGCAGTCTGTGGGGAATACACACAAACAGAAGTGAGTGAGTGAGTTGAGTTTTAAGCCGCACTCAGCAATATTCCAGCTATATGGCGGCGGTTTGTAAATAATCGAGTCTGGGCCAGACAACCCAGTGATTAACAGCATGAGCATCGATCTACGCAATTGGGAACCGATGACATTTGTCAACCAAGCCAGCGAGCCTGACCACCCGATCCCGTTAGTCGCCTCTTACTACAAGCATGGGTTAAAGTTCATTCTAGCCCACGGGTCAGGGGTACTACACAAACAGGAAATCTTATGCCCGCATATGGGACCATTACTACTTCACCAATCTGATTGTTACATTCTCAGCCCGGATTGTATGAACTTCCACTGGCGACCACACAGTACCAGCATTGGTTAAAGAATTCTGATTCAACAACAGGAACAATCAATTTATTTTGGTCACCATTACTACTTCACCAATCTGATTGTTACACAGTTCTCAAATAATGATTGCTGTGATTGTATGAACCACCACATCAATACCTGGTGTAGCTAGCTACCCATCGCACGGATACGTAGCATCAGCCAGTCACCTCCTCATATTGGCAATCAATCCTCAAGGTATCATTACCGAAACGTAGATGTTAAATTGTATATGAACAAAAAGTGCTATCTACAGCGTCGTACGTTTTCTCATAGGATCTGGCATTATAATATCAATTTCTGTCGCTTTCATTGTCTTTAATTTTCCTGTGTATTTATTCTTCACCAAGACACTATAATGTTCATAGACTGGAACTTACTTTTCCAACCAAACGCATGTACTTCCTCATATAAGTTGAACGGTCGCCAGTTTTAGCAAAGGGCGGTGGGGTAGCCTAGTGGATCGCTCGTCACGCCGAAGATCCGGGTTTGATTCCCACATGGGTACAATGTGTGAAGCCCATTTCCGGTGCCTCCCGCCCTGATATTGCTGGAATATTGCTAAAAGCGGCGTAAAACCATACTCGCTCACTCACCGATCGTCAGTATATGGAGGGTGTATTAATCAATATCTCTGTCTATGTGTAATACAACTACTCCCAGCTAGTTATTAAGCTACATACTTTGCATAACAAACTGAGTTATTTTGCTTTCAACATCCAACGTTGTACAAACCGTACAACGGCGTAGTAACAATGATACGCATTTTAAATCAGGTCTCGCTTTTTGACACTTTTCTGCGAACACATATGTTTGTTTTGCAAATGTTAAAAATATTAGTCCTGACAGTTTGGGATAGTGCTCACATTATCAACCACTTCGGTTCTCTGTCTGGCATGGGCGGTGAAGTACATGTAGCTTATATAATTAGCGGTTAAAGCGTTCGGTAGTCACGCCGAAAACCAGGGTTCGATTTCCCACATGGGCGCAATGTGAGAAACCCATTTCTGGTATCCCTCGTCGTGATCTTGCTGGAATATTGCTAAAAGCGGCGTAAAACTATTGACTCACTCACTTTGTCTGACACAGATTCGATTGCTTTTAGGAATCGAGGGACTGTTTTTAGACATTAGAAATATGAGACAGTATTTTAAAAACAGTTAATAACACCAGATAGACAGAAACACATTTAAAACACTACTTGTCTTCCTGTGGGATACAAATATATTGTTTCAAGTAGGCCGAGTATACCAAGGCCATCCGTTGATATAGGGAGGGCAGGTAACCCCGAGTCTCTACTGTAGATGGCGCACTGCTCGTAGGCCTCACACGGACTTCCGGACCAATCGTAGGAGATGCCAACAACCCAGTCAGTCCCGCAGTCAGCGTACGATATTGTCACAGATGTCTGGTCATGGAACAGGATGGGTGCTGGAATATGCTTGTCTGTGTCGTAGCATTTCTCCGAACTCTCACTCGAACAGCAGAACTGAAAGCATTTGCGGTTATGTACAAATTCATGTCATAGTCGCTAGTGTAGTCGCAATTAAAATGCAATCGTTAATCCAGTAGGTCTTGTCAATATACAAATTGAATTGATGTTCTCTAAACATGTCCACCGTTCATTTCCTTATGTACATGAAACATGTCTAAATTTCTTTATGCTGAATATATATACTTTTAGCAAAAGAAAACGTCTCTATCCTGCTTAATACAAAAGTCTATTTTTAACATCTTTTGGGATGAATATACCTCAAACTACACAAGAAGTGATTTCAGGGAAAATGTCTAAAATTATAGTCTATTATTGAGTGATTATGTATAATCCTTGAAAATTTCAGTGGTTATGTATAATCACTGAGTGAATCAGACATTATACATCACTGAAAATTTCAGTGATTACACATAATCCCTGGTTTTACATATTCACTGTAACATATATATGTACCATGAACTTTAGTGTTTTCGGCGTCCAAATGGAATGCCCAGAATCAAAATTAATATAATTAGTTCTAAAAACAACTGGCATACCTGTGTTATTCATTTGCTCATGTCAGAGCAAGATATCCCTGTGATCTCTGACTGAATCAAATGTAATCATACAATCCAGTTATATGGTATAACTAGCGATATAGATGATTTTTTTAAAAATACACAAATCACTTTGGAACCGATATTTGATATTCTGAAGGGGGAATTTTGTATAGAAATTGGATATTCTTTCAACAACATTTGAAAAAAACACATACTGTTTCAGTTAAAATAATGAGCTTAAATATTGTTTTGGGCAAAAGATTGAACAATGTTTTTATTGTGGCCTGTAATCTAATTTTGTCCTAAGCATAATATGTGATATATGAAATGTATGAAAAATTGAATGCATTTTGAAATTTTCTTGGACCGTTTATAATGGTTGGTTGGTTGTTTTACGCTGCTACCAGCAATATTCATACTATATAGCACCGGTCTGTAAATAATCGAGTCTGGACCAGACAATCCAGTGATCAACAACATTAGCATCGATCTATGCAATTGAGATACGATGACATGTGTAAACCAAGTCAGCGAGCCTGATAACCCGATCCCGTTAGTCGCCTCTTACGACAAGCATGGAAGGCTACAGATCAATTTTAACCCGGACCTTCACATTCGTTAATAATGGTGTGGTTACATACCACAAATCCAGACCTTGATCGCACCACAATGATCTGGTTATACTGTATCCGCATCAACTTGGTTGCGTTCCTGACAAAAGTTATTCCATTTGGATATGGACCCTCGAATTCCACGTCTTTATCACCGTAGGCGATGTTTAGTGCTCCCAACACTAATCTGGCTGACACGGGTTGCTTGCATCGTGGATGATCTCTGTAAGTATCATATTTGACATGGTTGGATACATGATCCAAAAGCAAAAGTAGATACACTCAAATATATTGACTTCATATTCGTCATGTTTGGACATTTAAGTGTACGGATGGTACTGTATAATAACTCCATTATATCTATCGTAAACTAAGTTGTAGGATAACGTTACCTAACATTCTTACAGTGAGTGAGTGAGTTTAGTTTTACGCCGCACTCAGCAATATTCCAGCTATATGGCGGCGGTCTGTAAATAATCGAGTCTGGACCAGACAATCCAGTGATCAACAGCATGAGCATCGATCTGCGTAATTGGGACACGATGACATGTGTCAACCAAGTCAGCGAGCCTGACCACCCGATCCCGTTAGTCGCCTTTTATGACAAGAATGGGTTGCCGAAGACCTATTCTAACCCGTATCTTCACGGGTCCATTCTTACACAATGTCTGTTTCAGTGTAATTAAAGCTTAACAAGAAGATGCATCAGGCCGCCCAGGCGACAACTGCAATATGTGTATTCATCTCTGGAATCTCTCACAGACCCTATCCCATATGCTTCCTCCTGGCTCTTCCTGTAATGCAAAAGCACTAAGATTGTACTCAACCTCACTTGGACACTTTCTCAATGTAAATAGAGTTATGGATTTCTATCAAAATTATATATTTCAGAGACCCAGCGTTAGTCTAATTCAAGTCTTAAGCAACTTGTGTCAGGCAATTCTGCCAACATCTATGACACATATGTGCAGCCTTGCTGCCTTTGGCGCGACACATCTGTTTGACATCTATATCACCAACCACTGCAACCCAAGTCCGTATCTGTGGATCTTTAGTGAGTGAGAGAGTTTAGTTTTATACCGCATTCAACAATATTCCAGCTATATGGCGGCGGTCTGTAAATAATCGAGTTTGGACCAGACAACACAGTGATCAACAGCATGAGCATCAATCTGCGCAATTAGAACCGATGACATGTGTCAACCAAGCCAGCGAGCCTGACAACCCGATCCCGTTAGTCACCTCTAACCCGATCCCGTTAGTCTACACAAACAGGAATATCAACAATACCGGAAAGTATGGTCACCATTACTCAATTTGATTGTTACACAGTTCTCAAATAATGATTGCTGTGATTGTATGAACCACCACTGGCGACCACCTCAGTACCAGCATGGCTTACTGAAGGTTCATTCTGGCCCAGACCTTCAGGGGTCTACACAAACAGGAATATCAACAATACCGGAAAGTATGGTCACCATTACTACTTCACCAATCTGATTGTTACACAGTTCTCAAATAATGATTGCTGTGATTGTATGAACCACCACTGGCGACCACAGAGTACCAGCATGGGTTACTGAAGGTTCATTCTAACCCGGACCTTCACGGGTTGTGGATCTTTAGTAGGAACTAGATCTATAGTAGATCTACCACTTAAGTACAGAATGTCAGTGCAAAGTAATACCCAATCTTGACTATCCTCAGAAACACATTCTGTTTGGTATAAAGAGATAATGATATGAATGGATAACTGAAAATTAGTGATGACACTAGGTGTTCCCGAAGAATGTTAACTGCAGTCCTGTGCCAAGGGTGTCATGTTTGGCTGTTCTATTGACTACTGTTGTTTAAGTGTAGTACGTGATAAGACATATGTGCTAATGCTATGTTATAATGTTTCCTTCATGAAATGTGAGTGAATGAGAAAGTGAGTTTCGTTTTACTCCGCTTTTAACACCTTAGTGTAACTCTTAGCAATCTGCATATTCTAAAAACCATAATTTGAGAGGTACATATGTAGAGTAGTTGCAATAGTGGGTGAGTGAGTGAGTGAGGATGGTTCACGCCGCTTTTAGCAATATTCCAGCAATAACACGGCGGGGAACACTAGAAATGGGCTTCACACATTGTACCCATGTGGGGAATCGAACCTGGGTCTTCAGCGTGACGAGCGAACGCTTTAACCACTAGGCTATCCCGCCGCTCACTTCATGAAGAGCAGGGGACAGTAACAACATAGGTTGACGGGTAAAACCCTGTTAACACTGAAGCCAGAATATATCGCCCCCAGGTTAACTGGCCCGGGACGCTGTGACATGTTACCAGATACCGTAAATTGCTGCGTATCGTATGGAATCCTGGAAGGGACATTGTCGCGATGTCGCGTGTCGCGTTTTGGTTTATTTTGCCTCAGTTTTACTTGTTTTGAGAGGGCGACAATGCGACAACGCGACAATGTCCCTTCTCGGATTCCATAGTATCGTGGGTTTTATAAACTCTTACTGCCCATACGGAGACTGCGGATCAACCAGGTCCGTTGTTACAGCCATAAAAGCGCCAGTCAGTCTTCCGTTTGGAACTACACCATAGTCGAAACTCTGGCTCCACCTGAAGTCGGCTGCTTGGCCGGCATACGCAGGTACCGTTATCGGTCCCATCTACAATAATAAACAGAACTCTCATTTAAAGACGTACGGATTACATGAAAACTGCACATATATTTCAAGTTCTATGTCGTACGTTGAGAAGGCAATTCTCAAGCAAATTGACATAGCTTGGCGTCTAATCTAGCACAGATTAAAAAAGAACTTGTCAGATCCAATGAGGTAAGTGATGTACTGAGAGTTATTGATGTACTGAATATAAAACGTCAGTGCAAAAGAAAATCCGCAAAATTAGTTTTGTCTAACAGGGAAAAATAGCTGTAAAAACGATATGAATAGACCACTGAAATAACTGGTGACACCGGGTGTTCCGGAAAGGTTGAGCATGTCCGGCCCTACCGACGTAACGTCTTGAGCAACGGTAAACAGAAAAAGGAAAAAGAAAACGTTTGTTTATAATTTGACAAATCACACAGGCCACAGGGTATAAACTAAAAACTCTTACGTTACCTTAATGCTTACACTCGAAAAATTAAATTTGTGATTGTTTAGATTGTATTTAAAATCTGTTATGCACTAAAGAGAATATCCATGTGTACAGCTCGCATGCCCTCTGTATGGGAATGCATTCGCGACACCTTTGCTCACCAAGAATGGGAGATATACTGACGAGATTCATCGCTGGGCAGTCATCAAGTGAGTGAGTGACGTCCGTTTTACGCCGCTTTTATCAATGTTCCCACAATATCACGGCAAGGGGAGGCCAGAAATGCGCTTCATACACTGTACCCAGTTTACGAAACGCACCCGGATCTTCGGCGTTAAGCCATTTAGCTTGAATATTTGCTGAGTGCGGGGTAAAACTAAACTCACTCATTCTTCGGCGTGACGAATTAAAACTTTACCCACCAGGCTACGCCACCGTTTCCTCAACAATCTAACGTCAGCGACACTTAGATGAAGGATGAGCAAAAAATGTGAAACAGTGTGAATAATTTTGCATTGGTGCGTTTGTACAATGTTCATAGCAAAATGTGAATGTACAATTAGAATGTTTCAGTGACCTGTACGATTCCAAAAGGCATGCTGCTGCTTGTTTCGTTGAGAGTCTTGGATCTGTAGAGACTTCTGATGTTGGACATCATGACTATGAAATCATAGCCATAGTTGTAATCTGACTTTAGATTGCCCGACCCTGAAATATGGAATATGAATAATATATTATATATGATAACATGGAAATATTGTTTTGACAATGCGATGCCGACATGTATGATGGACCAGATTACCTATAGGATTCCGTACAAACGTTTTCTTCAGAAACATTTCTTAGATCAAATTGTTTACCATTTGTTTTTTCTGGTAACATGCGTCTTAACGAAGGGGGAGAGACACGTCATTAGAACAGCACGTCTGTTGGCCCTGAACTAGAATTGTTAGTTAACTCATTAAGCCCGAGAGCCACCTCACTACTCAACACCTGGAACCCTTCGCTGATTGCTCACTCGCTGTGCCGAGACTAATTAGTGCTAATCACACCTGATTTCCCTGGCAGGTTTCGGGGATGACAGGAAACTGTCTAGTCGTACAAACAAGTCCTGATTGTGTCGTAAAGATAAATGTTGAAAGAAAGCAGGTGTGAATACATATCGTGTATTGCTCAGTTTTATGTAATTTTATTGAAAGTTTCTGTTGTAGATCTTTGGCGGCTTGTACATTTATATTTTGTCACAATATGCATGTATTCTTTGTATGTAAGAGATGAGACACACATAAACAAATTCCCTCTTTCATATCATTGTGTGAGGTTTAATTTACAAAACATCTATGACAATGACATAAAGAAGAATTTACTTACATACTTTATAATCTTCGACGAAAATTGCGTTTTGCCTATACATTTCTAGTGTATACGAATTATTTTAATGAAAGTACTAAATAACGCTAGTCGGTGACTAACATACAACACATTCATCGATTGGCACTTTGTTTCATCTAGATTTAATGCAGAAAACATACGTGACCATACCAACATACATATAAAAAATGTATACTACATATTCCTTGCATAGACATAAAACAAATAGTCACGTGATAGGGCGTCATCAAATTTCCCGAATAGAACGTTCTGTATCTCAACTGTTCAATATAGTGGCTGGTCATATGTTATCTGTGACCAATCGTATCATGAGATACCTGTCACAAAGAAAAGGACAGGTGATGGGGCGCGGGCGAAGTTTCTGAAGAGCACGTTTGGTCACTCAACAGCTGGGGTAGAGATTGATTATTGGCTATATCGTTGACCAGTCGATATGCTGGGTTTCGGCTTTATCAACTCTAGCTATCATGTAACAGTTTGTGTCTTGTAAACATACACACTGGTAACGATTATCAAATATACACATAAGACAAATAGGAGTAGATAGACACTTTGGCGAGTTTATTTGTCCTCATTCTAGTGTTTTCCGATAATTAAAACAGAGCGATTGAAATCCAACCATTGAGTAGAGATAGTATATATTTTCATATACATTTTACGCACACAACTAGTACATAAAACATAATGGTTTGCTGTACATGTAAATATAATCTTCACCTTGATAGGAATGAATATCCAAACTAAAGTACACGTATTGCGGAATTCACGAAGTGACACTATGTTGAATCATTATAGTGTATAAACTTGCAGTTGACACCCCACCCCCACCCCAACATTTATGAAGGTGGGTGTGCCTATATTTATACTGAATGCAAACGAGGTTCATAAGATTACAGATGTACATGCATGCATAAACATTACAGAGAGGGGCGTGACACCATAAAGCAAGTTGTCCAATGATATAACAGCACATCTGTTTATTTTACACTTGTCACGGGACAAACCTTTGAACAAGGGTGTAACTACATATGCATTCTACCGGAGGCTGTTATTTCAAGGTCGAAAGAGGTGTTCAATTATCTCATTACTGTAATCTGATTGAATGATTACACGCATGTGTATCGATACCGTAGCTGATATACTATTCAGCTTTTATTGACGATGGATCAACATGGAGACTGAGTTCATTGATACAAACGTGATAATTACACGATGCAAAGGCGCGATTTGATAATTACAGAGATCAAATTCAGTAAGCAAATGTTTTCTACACAGCTTGGATGCTCATATGAAACATGACAATTACATAGAAACAAACTGTGTTTGAATTCTTCGCAACAGATTTCTGATTCAAATCAACCAGTGAAACTTTCAACATCTTGAACATTATAACGTTTCTTTGAAGGCATTTTAGAAGTGCTTGAATGATACGTTTCGGTGTAGGTACTAACACCGTTATCAAGCAAGTGATACAACAACTGAAGCAAGGAGAATATATACAGAGCTGCATAGTGAGTATATACAATTAACAAGGTTGATGTACATTGGGTAGTCTGCTCCAGAAACACCGTCCACTACAACACCACCCAACACATTGCCCGTCTCCTCGCCCCCCCTTGGTAAATCAGCCACATCCTTTGTCTCCGACTCCGCCGAATTCTGCACCAAGATCAGTTCAATCACCCAGCCTGGCAAACTAATTAGCTATGACGTCGTAGACCTTTTTACCAATGTACCCAGAGAGGAAGCCCTTACCATCATTCGGAAAAGACTCCAAGACCTCCACCCTGACCTAGACACCCACCTCAGCATCGACAGTATAATCCGCCTCATCAACTCCTGCATCAGCTCAACCTACTGTACCTGGTCAGATAAGATTTACCCAGCAAAGCCATGGGCTACCCATGGGTTCTCCTCTCCCCTATCATCACTGAGATATACATGACGGAACTAGAGAAGACAAGGCCTCTGCTGACATCACCCATTGCACCAATTTGCTGGTATAGAAAAGTAGATGACACCTTTGTAGTTCTCAACACCAACGACAACCCTGAACACCTCCTCAACCACCTGAATTCCCAACATCCCCGTATGCAGTTCACAATGGAAGAAGAATCTGACAACAAGCTCCCTTTCCTCGACGTCCTAGTAAAGAAAGAAGACAACAAGCTCTCCACTACTGTCTACAGGTAACCCACCCATACCGACCAATACCTTCACTTTACCTCCAACCACCCGCTACAGGTTAAGAAAGGCATCATATCCACTCTCACCCGGAGAGCTAAGAACATCTGCTCGACAACGGAAGCCCTAGAAACCGAACTTAACCACATCCGCCATGTCTTCGTCCATTATAACCAGTACTTATCATCACAACCACCCTCAAAGTGGACTTTATTACACAAAACATAGGGGTAGAGTGAGCTGTATTTCTAATGTATTGAGTAACATATCAAGATGAATCCGTCTTTGTAATTTAAGGTCCTGTGAAGATCCGGGTTGGAATTGATCTTCAGCAATCTTACTTTCGTAAACACTTGCGGAACTATCTTGAATACGACTGTATCTTCTCAGGAGTGAATATCACTTTCACTACCGACGTCAAGTATTTCGAGAACATTCCGAGGGTGTTATGCAACGCATGATATCCGTACTTGGAAGACAATGTGATAACAACATACTTAATTATGCTCTTCACTAGGCTAGATAAAAGTGAGTGAGTATGGTTTTACGCCGCGTTAAGCAATATCCCAATATTACGGCTGGGGACACCAGAAATGTACCTATAATACCCATTTGGGGAATTAAACCCGGGTCGTCAGCGTGGCGAGCGAACACTTTAACCATTAGGCTACCCCACCGCCCCGGGCTAGGTGGAAGAAAGAATCGCGATGTGTATGCACGTGTATACGTGTTTTCTTGTATTAAGGAGGACTTTTAGGCACTTACCCGTGAAGGTCCGGGTTAGAATGAACCTTCAGTAACCCATGCTTGTCATAAGAGGCGACTAACGGGATCGGGTGGTCAGATTCGCTGACTTGGTTGACACATGTCATCGGTTCCCAATTGCGCAGATCGATGCTCATGCTGTAGATCACTGGATTGTCTGGTCCAGACTCGATTATTTCCAGACCGCCGCCACATAGCTAGAATATTGCTGAGTGCGGCGTAAAACTAAACTCATTCACTCACTTTTAGTCACTGTAATATAGCCAATCCCTTAAGATACAATGCTTCAATTTGACATGAATACTAAACACACACACATTATCACTCACTCCAGCTCGCCCGTCATGTTTAGCTTATTATCAAAAAACTATGTACACACAAACGGTGTTGAAAAAGTGAGTGAGTGAGTATGGTTTTACGCCGGTTTTTACATCACGGCGGGGGGACACCAGAATTCAGCTACTAATACGATTTCGAATTTAGTTTGAATTCGATCAAATGACTATAGTAGATGGTTTGCTTCAAATATCAACGCTGCATCTCTAAGAGCACTTGAACATACATACACGCACGCAGGCACGCGCCTACATATACTCTGTAAGCTGAAACAATACCAACCAATAGTTATGTTACTGCCTTTTGTTGCGTATTGCGGATCTGATTAAATCAACTTTCCTTAATTACATACAACTTTCAGTCCTACCTACACAAACTTGAGGCCCACAAGGTGAATGCAAAGAGTCCCTTTACTATGAATGAATGTGTTACAGACATACCTGATCATGCACTTAGTTTTATGAGACTAATCACCCGTTGAAATGCGTTTTGCGTTCATTCATTAGCTGTTTTCAGAAATATCTACCAAAGTAAAACCGACATAAAGTCAATAACAATATGAACAGAACAAAAAACACATTTAGGGCACGTCAATAATTTACATGAAGAAGAAAATATTTTTTACTAAAATATTGACAGTTGTCAAGTTTATCTGGACCTATTTATCTTGAGTTTATTAATAATGTATTTTCACAACAGTTTAACGAGAAATTCAAGCCGTCTCAAGTGGCATATAGGCTATATCGAGTTGGGACAAGTTCGATTTGTCTCTTATATCTGGTCGTGTTTGATACCTTTATCGTCAGAAGAAAATCGATTTTTACATATTCGAAACCCGTTTCATAAATATACAAAATTGCTTCTTGGCATTTCAAAGATCGTCTAGGATGTTAGAGAATTATTCTCGTCAGTTCATTATCAGATCACTCTAAGAACTTCAACATTTTGTTTGTTTGATTAAGCGCTTGTCAGTTTATTTATTCAGTATGGAAAAAATATTCTCACATAGCGCAGCTAGTTTGCAGCCTTTCCTCCCATCCTTATTATTATTGCTGCTTTAGGGGAAGTGGCGTAGCCTAGTGGGTGACTCGTACCGCCGATCCGTGAAGACCCGGGTTCGATTCCCCAAGTGGGTACATTGTGTGAAGCCCATTTCTTGTGTCCCCCGCCGTGATACTGCTGGAATTTGGGTAAAAACATACCCACTCACTCACTCACTATTGCAGCTTTGGCATGATATGAGAGAACTACTGTACATATGTTCCTCTCAAACTTCCTGGTTTTTGGAATATGCAAATTGTGAAGCGTTACATTGAGGGAGAATATCACAGTAGTGTGAATTATAAAAAGAATTGGCTTTTTACACAGTAATATATGTATAAGTATTTTTTTTACGATATCTACGATGTATTTTGTAAAGACACAACATCTAAAATCATCAATTTTAATATCATAGACATAGATATTGTCGTTTTATTCTGTTGAATATGACCATAGAAATGAATGAGTGCTTGTGGTTTTACGCCGCTTTTAGCGATATTTTAGCAATTTAACGGCGGGGATCACCAGAAATGGGCTTCTCACGTTGTATCCATGTGGGGAATCGAACCCTGGCCTTCGGCGTGACGAGAGAACGCTAAATCCAATAGGTTGACCCTCTGCCGCGTGCCAGACAAAGAACCGGTGGTTGATATTGTGAGTACTATCCCAAACTGTCCTCCGCACTATTAGTTTTGACATTCGGAGAAAAAAACAACATCTGTGTACGCAGAAAGACATTTAACTGTGACAAAGCGAGACACCACTTGACTGAAATAACGTTTCTTCGTAAAGACGCCGTTTTACCTTTTTGCTGTTGAACTTGACAATAGAAATGCGTGAGTGAGTATGGTTTTACCCCGCTTTTAGCAATATTCCACCAATATAACGGCTAGGGCCACCAGAAGTGGGCTTGACATATTTTACCAATGTGAGGAATCGAACCCGGGCCTTCAGCAGCCTGACTAGCGAACGCTTTAACCACTAGGCTACCCCACTGCCCACAATAAAAATGAATTAGCTGTGATGAAAATAATACCTTGATACCATATGATACCATACGTAACCATGTGCGACAGCGGGTAGATCATGCCATTCCAAGATTCCTGGTCTATAGGTGGAATACTACTGAAAATGTCAGGACAAAATATCTTTTAATAAATAACAATTACAAATATGTTAAATTAAAAATACAGAAGATAACAAAGTATCTTAGTTGTTTGTAAGGGTTTAAATTATGCCTTTGTACGTCATACTTAAACATTATTGTAAACTGTCTCATCTTGAAGCATTCAGTTTACCTCTCAGGTGAAAAGTGTGTGGCCTCAGGAAATGACACTTGGATCAGTCCAATGGGGTGTCTTATCTGGGAGTAGAGGTATTCGCCAAAGAGCCAACATATTGCCGAAAAGTTGTACAACGACTCTACAATTCAAGAATATGAGAAAGAAAACAGAGACTGAATTCATTTTTGGTTATGCATTGACATATCACATGTTTCCGAAAAACTGACACATTCTTCCGCTTATCAATATGTCAAATGTCGTCCTTGAATAAATATCAACCTGTGAAGATCAGGGTTAGAACTGGTCTTCAGCAACCCAGGTTTGTAGAAGGCGACGAACGGGATCGGGTGGTGCGGCACGATGTGAAGATCGATGCTCATGCTGTTGATCACTTTATTGTCTGGTCCAGACATACCGCCGCCACATAGCTGGAATATTGCTGAGTGTGGCGTTAAACAACAAACCAACTTGAATAAATATCAACAATGCAGAGAATTTTTGTATTTTTTAGGACAATTGCCAATGATTGTAGAGATAAGAGGGTTTGCAGAACCAACTTGAATAAACATCAACAATACAGAGAAGTTTTGTCCATTTTAGGACAATTGTCAATAATTTTAGAGACAAGAGGGTTTGCAGATTATTTTCCTTTGTGTCTCCCACTTTAGTTTATTGGCTCATACGGCATATCTATTGTGCCATATGTATTGAACTGCATGACATTACTTTTGTTGTAGCCAACCTAAAACCTATCTTGAGCTTATCAAATATAAACATGCTCAAACACGTGTGATAGACCCTTCTGTTACTGAATGACCTGTCACAAAAAATCCTTTGGTTCCGACCCGTGAAGATCCGGGTTAGAATTGATCTTCAGCAACCCACGCTTGCCTTAAGAGGCGATTAACGGGATTGGGTGGTCAGACTCGCTGACCTGGTTGGCACATGTCATCGTATCCCAGTTGTGTAGATCGGTGCTAATGCTGTTGGTCACTGGATTGTCTGATCCAGACTCCGTTATTTACAGACCGCCGCCGGGGCGACGAACGGGATCGGGTGGTGCGGCACGCGGCACGCTGTGAAGATCGATGCTCATGCTGTTGATCACTTTATTGTCTGGTCCAGACAGACAGCCGCCATATAGCTGGTACATTGCTGAGTGCGGCGTCAAACAACAAACCAACCATCCAACCTTACTGAAGACCAACCTTTGGTTCCAATAATCTATACCAATGACCGATGACACAATCAATCTGACCACCCCATCCTTCAAGAATCTTACTCCTAGCGTAGGTTGCCTGGCACCAATTCAAACTCAGGATGTTCACGTGGTCACCATGAAAGAACTGGTACCATTTGAAGGGGCTGCCCAATTGATGTCGAAGCCTTTAAGATCATCCAGAGCAGTGGCAGACTGATACTCTTTAGGTTTAAGTATCCGGATGTCCTTATATTCAGCTGACCGATGGATCTCATTTGTACTGTTGGTAACCTGGTGATAAAAGGGGAACGAAAAGTGAATATAACATATGATCATAGTCTTCTATGACGTGATTGTATACATATAATGCAAAGTGTTTATCAATAACACTCTGGACCAGAACCGTATCTTGAATTATTATAAAGCACCTGTTGCTTGTTCCAGATGCCCGAAGTAAAATGTTTCGTCAATTACATTGCTTTTTAAAGGTTTAGTTTGTGCTTTCAGTTCATACAAAATATTGTTATTTTTCTTCAAACACCTTAAATATTCTCTTTGGTGCGTGAAATACTTTGAAAAATGCAAAATATTGCCATCTGTTAACAAGAATATATTTAGGAAGGCTAGTTGTTAAGCTCATCTGTACCGACCTTGGACATTGGGAAGGCCATGTCAGTCTGTCCGGAACACATCCACACGTCTCCGAATAAAACATCATCTATTGATACATTTCCTTCTGGGGAGAATGCAGTTATGTTGAAAGGTCCTGCATCATAAACTGCCGGTAGCTTAACTTGCCAAACACCACCAGTTCCATTCGTATATTTTATGATTCTTGTGTGAACAGATCCTTTTCCAGAGACATCAACAGTAACCGGATCTCCAATCTGTCTTCCATATCCCCATAGTAAGGCTCTCTGGGGCGCCCTCTGGAGGACCATGTGGTCCTGGTAATAGGAAGCATATTCCAGGCCAGCTGTCTCTGTAACGTAACATTTACACAATCAGCATGAACAATTACACGCATTTGCCTTTATATGTGGTCATGAAGCGACATCGCTATATCGCCTTCCGTTGTGACCTCGATAAAGCGATAAAGCGATATCACCAGAGGAGTAAGCACGGCCGCCAGAACAGAGAGCGATATCACGAGAGGAGTAAGCGCTAACACCAGAAGAGAAAGCGATATCACAAGACGAGAAGGCGATAGTAGGAGATGAGAAGGCGTAATTGAAGGCGAGATGTCCCTTCTCGGCCATCACAGGTCTCAGGCCCCCTCTCGGTACTATGTTTGCTGTTAAACGTCGCATTCAGCAATATTCCAGTTATATGGCGGCGGTATGTATTTTTTCGGGTCTGGACCAGACAATCCAGTGATTGCCAACCTGAGCATCGATCTACACAACTGGGAACCGATGATATGTGTCAACCAAGTCAGCGACCCTGACCACCCGATCCCGTTAGTCACCTCTTACTACAAGCATGGAGGAGCAATTCTAATGTGAAATTCGGAAGTACAATTACAGGCTTACGCGTTATAAAATTAGCTGCGAGGAAGAAAATTAACTTTACCTTCTAGAAGTATTAGCAATAACAACGTCGTCCATTTCGCGTCGCTGTGCAACCTGGTTTTATCTTCCATGTTAGTTTGTGGGAAACCGCCACATGTTTCGTCATAGGCGGCCTTGTTAACTATCTACACAACAGGTGGATGTGTTTGCTGGTATATTTATATTTTCTTAACTAAACACTGGTATATGTCTATATATTTAGGCTCTATTTATTGTCGGTAAATACTTTACCTTGAGTTAGATGAATCACATGTGCATTTAAGAATCTTTCTTTATAAATCATTTCACAATTTCATCATTACATAGGTTTAACGCCACAACTATATGGCGGCGGTCTGTAAATATTCGGACCAGACAATCCAGTGATCCATATCATTAGCCTCGATCAACGCATTTGGGACGCGCTGACATTTCTTACTGCCCAGAGACACCACAGAGATATACAAATAGATATTCCAATTAAGACCACATTCGTATATTCTGTGTCTACATTTCTCAATGTAACTTGGATAGGGTGGAGTGAGTGAGTGAGTTTAGTTTTACGCAGCTTTTAACAATATTCCAGCAATATCACGGCAGGGGACAGCAGAAATTGGCTTCACACATTGTACCCATGTGGGGAATCGAACCCGGGCCTTCGACGTGACGAGCGAACGCTTTAACCACTAGGCTACCCTACCGCCCGCGTTGAAACAGAATTCCATATTATCGACAAAAGTCGAACCCGGGTCTTCGGCGTGACGGGCGAACGCTTTAATCACTAGGCTATCCCACAGCCCCTTAAATATTGTGGATAATATAGCTTTAAGTTCACACGGGAAAGTCAAGTAGAATGACAGTGATATCAGTAATACCCATCACACATGTCTTTTAGATGCATTGCCTTTGGGAAGTATCGTATAACTGACAGAAAGTCCATATGATACACGATAATTATCTCGTAAGATAAGAATACCTTACTATAGTTTAACCTTTAAGGAACTGAAAATTTCGATCAATTGTAAACCCAAGACATGTAATTAAAACTGTAGTAGCCATCCCAGGCAATTCATTTTTAAATGTACAAAATTCCGAGTTACCCACGCTTCAGTAACTTGCCGAAGCTCATAGCACAAACTGTAGCTATGTTGGTAATATCTGTATTCCAGCTTTTCTCTGTAAATCTATTTGTGGAAAATTCCACTCATACAGAACTTAGGGATGTTGATCTACTTCACTGTGCAGTTCAGTGCTCACTAAGAGAAAACTGCGTGTCCATGTTTTATCGCAAACTGACGAAACAGTGTTGGCTTTTGGACACGATTATTGAAGACAAAGCCTCTATGAAGACCTCGTTTGGTTATAAGCAGTTCGTGAAGCAAAGGGCGGATAACGATGAGAACGGTAGGTTGATATACATTAATTCAGTATCCAACGTTCATATGGCATTGAGATTTCGTACCCTGACACCCGTAAAAATCCGGGTTAGAATAATTGGTCTTCAGTAACCCATGCTTGTTGTAAAAGACGACTAACGGGATCGGGTGGTCAGGCTCGCTGACTTGGTTGACACATGTCATCGGTTCCCAATTATGCAGATTGATGCTCAAGTGTTGGTCACTGGATGGTCTGGTCAAGCTGGAATATTGCTGAGTAATGAACAAGAAACCAGCCAACCAAATCGTGCCCTGACCTCATCGACAGATATGGTTTTTCGACATAGCATATGATTTCAGAGCGTCTATGTTTATGGTAGATATGTTTTAGTTTATCACACAATGATATCTCCCAAGATTAATGCCAACTGTCAAAAGCGGTATCTGTTAGGGGTCATATGGGATAGAGGTGCAAATGTGAAGGTCAAGTAGGGGCCACAAAAATGGCACCACACGTGTCAATCGAACCATCGTGAATATGAGAAACTACTGGGATAATTGTCACCACTATCAAACCAATCCTGATACTGGAAATAAGTGTTTTATTGGTACATAGCTGAGGCATTTTATACGCTTCAGCAACTTTGGAGATATGTTTTGTAAAACAATTCATCAATTAACGAGGAAATACTCCAAATAGGATCAGTTTCTTTCCTCGGTGTCTGAAGAACTGTGTAACCTGTGGCCTTTTCTCCAATTTAACACGGTCGGATTTAGATGAACTTGGTACTTAATTAAAACATCAAATAAATAATTGTACATAATTGATGACACACAGCACTTTGACATTCTATAATATGTTACAGAAAATGACTTCCTTTAAAGACAGGCGTCATAAAGAAATAATATTCTTCAGATTCTAAAATAATTTTGAAAGATATAATTTCTGTGTCTTCTCTCTCCTAGAAACCGAGTCGTCGTGCGTTACAGGTCTAGTTCGCTGTAAGTATTTGATATTGTCACAAACTATCTTTACGAAATAAGGAGATATGATAATGTCATCTTATCACAGTGTCGGCCTCCTCGTATTTATAACAAGAAATTCTGATATTTAGCAACAGTCAACAAAACGCGACAACTTTAAGGTTTAAATGTATGTTGCATTTTACCACAGCTGAGGCATTCCAATGTACATTTGGACGCCTTGCTTAACTGTCGCCGTTTGCCATGATGCTTATTTGCAGTAATTAGGGTACACCAATGATCTCAAATGACTACTAGTTATTACTAGTAGTTATTTGTCAACTCTAAAATATATGAACGAGTAAAATTGGTTTTCTCAAAATGAAATAATACGTGTGTGTGTGTGTGTCCCTATTGTGGGTGTCAATTTCATAAAACAGAAAAAATGACGCGAAAAGACGCCAATGTTCCTGGATCCCCTAAAGCCTGGACTCACGGAAAATTAAGACGGCTTAATTACACTACTGAGTTGATGCCTCTCCTGCAAATGCGAATGGGACTACACAAAGTAAGAACAAGGCCTTGAAATCAATAAACTGAACTGAAGTTGGTGGGACAAGGCTATGCTTTGTCGGTGTAGGAATTCTAATAACCCTGCAAGCAGAGATCGCAAACAAAAACAGATTGTACGCAGTCGGATAACGAAAAAAACTTCCTGAATATGAACTGACGCTTCAAGCACCAGGAACACTCTCAGAAAGAAATGTACATTTTTTGTACCGAAGTGTCCAACAGAATTTCGAAACCGCCACGTTTCATTTTCAATTCGAACAGTTTAAAGCCAAGTTGTTCACATTATTGGAACGTAATGCAGAACGTGGGTAGGCTTACACACGGTGTAAATTTCAATACTCGTGACTGTCATGACTGATAGCAATAGACATCACAGAGGATCGCGCCAGCCACAACGTATCGTCCTGTCGAGCATGTCGTGGAGTGAGGAAATCATGATGGACTGGAAACAAATGCTTCAAGAAATTGGGTGAATGAGTGAGTGAGTGAGTTTAGTTTTACGTCTCTTTTAGCAATATTCCAGCAGTATCACGGCGGGGGACACCAGAAATGGGTGTCACAAATTATACTCATGCGGGGAATCGAACCCGGGTCTTCGGCGTGACGAGCGAACGCTTGAACCACTAGGCTACCCTAAAGTGTGAAGGAAGACAATATAGACATGTCTAGAAAGAACACAGACATGACCGGGGGAAAACGTCGTCAACAGACATCACTGAAATTTGCCACAAATGAATTCACAATCCAAACGCAGAAATAAATTATTCAGAACTGGATGAAAGAAAATGATCAATCTTGAATCTTGAAATGGAACATTACCAATGGATATGGACGAAAACCGAGAAGCTGTTGACACACATTACGAGCTGCGAGTGTTTAACAGTTCATGCCGGGCGGACAATGGATTTACGCGTGCACCAGTGAAAGCGTCGGATGCACACAGTGGACACTAACGTCGGATGTACGCGTGCACCAGTAACGTCGGTCTACACAGCGGACACTGGGATGTACGCGTGCACCAGTAACGTCGGTCTACACAGCGGACACTAGGATGTACGCGTGCACCAGTAACGTCGATCTACACAGCGGACACTGGGATGTACGCGTAACGCACCAGCGGACACTAACGCGTGCGATTCGATCTACACAGCGGACACTAGGGATGTACGCGTGCACCAGTAACGTCGATCTACACAGCGGACACTAGGATGTACGCGTGCACCAGTAACGTCGATCTACACAGCGGACACTGGGATGTACGCGTGCACCAGTAACGTCGATCTACACAGCGGACACTAGGATGTACGCGTGCACCAGTAACGTCGATCTCGGTCTACAGCGGACCACTAGTCGATCTACACAGCGGACACTCGGATGTACGCGTGCACCAGTAACGTCGGTCTACACAGCGGACACTGGGATACGCGTGCACGCGATCTACACAGTAACTGGGATACGATGACAAGTAACGTGTCAACCAAGTACAGCGCAGCCTGACCATGTACGCGTGCACCAGTAACGATCCGTTAGTCACCTTTTGCGGTTTCCTGAAGACCAATTCCAACCGGGATCTACGCGTGCACCAGTATAGCCACTGTACAGGGATTTTCGTATGACACATCACTGGGATACGATGACATGTGTCAACCAACTGCAAGAACGTTTGGAAGCACCCTGTCACCATTATCAGATTGATGCCACGTTTGCAACAGACATGACAAGTGTAGAAGCGGAGATGACGCTCATTCAAAACCGACACATACGGACCTTTCATCTCTTGGTTTAAAGTGACAGCAACGGCAGAGCCACGGGTACAGAGAGTCTGTCGACAGTGTAGGAGATTATGTGAACGAGGTATCAGAGGACATGGACCATACGTCGGAGAGACGTTAACTCACCAACACCAACGAAACATGTTGACATGGGCCGGTTGTATTTGTCTGTGAGACATCATGTTCTGCGATGACAGTGCATATTGCTTGTACAGAAATGATGGACGGTAGTATGCAGACGAATAGGATCATTTTAGGGAAATATGTTCTAATTTACGATATGAAAATCTCATTGTTTCTGCTGACTTCCAGTTTCAGATCTTTTATTACTGCACTAAATCCTTAAATCTAAATGTCACCTTGTATCTTGGTATAAAGTTCTGACGATGTTTCGGTCTGAAATGTGTCACTGCTGTTTCTGTCGTCCTGATACGGCATATATTGTTGTCGAGAAGATATTGTCGGTGGCTGAACTATATATTTAACAACGTTCACGGCACATATTTCTCACGTCGTCACATATTTTCGCCGGCGGCGATATATGCCGGGTGCAGTGATTTGAAAAGCCATAGAAGAATCAGAGGCCATATGATAGATGTTTAGATCAGATATTGTTAATGCGTAGGTTGTACATATGTAAATCCAACTTTGGTCTATTCAGGTAGCAAATGTACCCATGGACGTATGTATGTATGTATGTATGTATGTATGTATGTATGTATGTATGTATGTATGTATGTATGTATGTATGTATGTATGTATGTATGTATGTATGTATGTATGTATGTATGTATGTATGTATGTATGTATGTATGTATGTATGTATGTATGTATGCATGCATGCATGTATGTATGTATGTATGGATGTGTATGTGTGTGTATGTGTGTGTATGTGTGTGTATGTATGCATTCCAATAAAGGAGGTTGAAGTATTGTAAAACCATGGAACCATGCAGATTGCAAAAGAACTGTCCCCATGGTCCCCAGTATACTATTATAGCTAGTAATCGTAATGCTTTGTCTTGAAGAGTGACCGCCTCCGTGGTGTAGTGGTTAGAGCGTCCGCCCGGAGAGCGGAAGGTCGCGGGTTCGATCCCCGACCTCGTCATACCAAAAGACGTTAAAATATGGTACTTGTTGGTCCCTGCCTGGCGCTCGGCAGTAATGGGTACAACAAGGACTGGTCGGCTCGGAGTCAGTATAATGTGTCTGAGTGGGGTATTCATGCTTCACTGCGGCATGGTATCTCAGTGGGCTAGCACTAGAAAACCAGCCTTAGTACAAGCAGCCGCACATACACATACACACGCATGCACGTCGTCATATGAGCGAAATATTCTCAAGATCGACGTTAACCCAATTTTCACCTCACCTTGAAGAGTAATATAATGTTAAAGCTACATGCAAGTTTAAAGTCTGTATTTGTGATATGCTAGTTGTTTTGTCCTTCTGTCCTTTGTCCACGCGATTTATGATATCCTACCTTTATCATATATGTAAGAATTACTTGTTTTTGACAGAATTTGGCTGAAATATTGCTGATGTGACCATACATCATAGGCACTGCAATTCGTTGCGAAGAGTTCTGTCAGCCGGTATTCGATGAACAAGAGTTCGAATCCCATAGATCCGCTTTTATAATCATCTTTCTTTTGTAAGCCGACATCATTCTGTGTTTCAAGGGTTTGCGACCTGCACTACTTTCCTCAGACATAGTGAGTGAGTTTAGTGTTACGCCGCGTTTAGCAATATTCCAGCCATATCATGGCGGGGGACACCAGATCCTCAGACATAAGGTTCCCATCGCTTGTAATAACAAAAGTAGTGAAAATGCTGTAAATGATTGTTCACTATTTATGTTGCGTCAAAGATTAATCAGTATCCTGAACGTAAATGTGATATATCACACGTATTATAGATATCCTTATTAATACGTTAATTTATTACTCGCCCGTGGAAGATACTGCAGTGTAATATTTTACGGCAATATTACACTTGTGTAATACCGCTGGACATATGACGTCATAATGGTTTAAGTCATGACGTCACAATGGCTCTGTCGCAATGGTATAAGACCTTGCTTGACTCGCAGAAATTTGATATGAGAGTCATCACACTGTAGGCAGTTTCTATCAATTTATGTTGGAGAGTAATAAACAGAATACTAAACTCGCTTCCTTGAAATACCATTTTTATTAAACTCGTAAAAGAATTTCGGTCGTTTGATACCAAATCATTAACTCGTTTAATAAAATTGGTATTACACGGAAGGTCGTTTAGTATCCTCCACATGCATTGCTTGTGTTTGTGACTACTTTGCAGGTCCCGATGTACACTTTGATGAAGGCACCGCATCTGGTTATGTCGCAGTTGACTCTCAAGGAGTGATCAATTACGATAAAAGAAGAAATGTCCAAAGCAGGTCACCTTCACTTATGAAGAACATGGTCTTGAGCGACAAAGGACTTCGTGGACCACATCACGCGTACTTCGTCGTTTCAATAATTTTTGACACCACAGGCACATTTACAAAAGAAAACTGGAAGGCCATGAGGATCATTCTTGGCACACACGCTGCATTTTACACATCAGAGTTGAGAAATAGGGTTTGGAAGTGCAAAGGTACCTGTGCAATTGAACTCGGTCATGATGCAAAGTCCAATGAAGTTTCTGTTGTTATTTATGACAAAAGCATTAGAAAATCACGAAAACCCCTCACTAAAACTGAGTCGGCAGATATTGTAGATGGCAAATGGAGTTTTGATATTGGGTATCTGTTGGATTTCACCAAAGGGCATGTCCACATTATTGACACCAAGAATGCTTCAGTTATACACACATGTACGGGTCTGCCTCTCGGGGAAGCGCTTTGGGCAGCAGTTCACCTGCATGGTTCGGATTCACATGCAAAATTTAAATCAGGGAAAGGTATCATGGCTAACCCACAATTGGAAAGCATGTTGAAGAAACAACTGCAATGAAACAGGGATAGATTCATGTATTATAATGAATATTAGAAGTTGATATTACACACAAACGTTAAATGATGAAATGGAAAAAGTAACCTAGAGTAAGTATATTTTGTAAACGCGACACGTTTATGCATGTTAACCAAGTGAATTCAGCAGGTTGCACCGTCAAAATATTGACTGCATCATGAATTGGAATACTGTATGTTAGATATACTTAAGGAAAATAAATTTGAGATTGTGCTGAAGTATGCCGTGTTCAGTACGTTTTATACAATTGTAATTACATTCTTCCCAGTTTCATCCTTGTCTCCATCAATCTCAGACGTTGCCATCTCAACAGCTCCATGTCATGGTACTGAGGATTGATACTTGATACTGAGGATCCACTCTTGGCGTACGTGTCATTAGTACCGCTTTGTTTTAGTCAGCCGCGACCCGTGAAGATCCGAGTTAAAATTGGTCTTCAGCAAACCATGCTTGTCGTAAGAGGCAACTAACGTGATTGGGTGGTTAGGCTCGCTGACTTGGTTGACACATGTCATCGTATCCCAGTTGCGTAGATCGATGTTCATTCTGTTGATTACGGGATTGTCTGTTCAAGACACGCCTCTTACGGCAAGCATAGGTTACTTAGGAGATAAACATCATGTGTTGGCCAATTTCCGGGTGTTATTGAGTATTTGAAGCACGGGAATTCATTTGGAACCGACGGCATCAGCCGGAGGTTTCAAATGAAATATTCCCGTGCTTCAAATACTCAATAACACCCGGAAATTGGCCAACACATGATGTTTATCGACATTGTAAACACAAAAGTAAACCAAAAGGTCCCACACGTTTTTGTGTCTGCACTCATTGACATCGAGTAGGGTGCAGCAGTGAAATATCATCAGCCGGCCGTTTTGGCTGTCTCCAATGGTAGCATCTAGAACTGCTCATTTGTGACGTCATTCGGACTTTACGTCACAATATGATTTGAATGACGTCATCTCAGCTGACGACGTAACAATAGAATGGTGTGAGCGATGTTTTTATGTATTAATACGCAGCAAATTTCCGGGAATCGAATACCATTTGATCACGTTTTTCAACCAATCAGATTAAAGAACACAGTGACTTTTGGTTTACAATGAAGATTAATTCTAATCGGGATCTTCACGGGTCAGAACTTCTATGTATTCGTATATATCAAATTATAGGCAAAAGAAAGTATGTTGCCAATTTTGATAGTGGTTAATAATGAAAGAGACAAACATGTTTTGGGTTGTGATGTATTTGATATGTGCTTTTCTAGTTGTGTTTTTGACCGTAACTTTGCATTGTTTCCGCGTCTGAATTTGGTCTGGTGACGCTTTGATTAAATCAAAGTCTCCAGTATAATATATATTATGCTGTCTTTCATTTATCGTTCTTTTTGTGTGAACCAACATATTGAATCAAATGCACATAGAGTAAGTATTTCAGATATGTATTCAACAGGTATCATTTCGAATAATGCGTGTAAAGTACAGAATGTTGCGACAAGGAAAGTTATTTGAAGCAAAGAAACAATTCTCAAAAGTCTGCCTAATGTAAGCACTTGTATTCATGATGGTCGATACAAATGATTACTGTGCTTATTTTTGTCTAAAACCCTCTTGTTGTGATGTATGGCGGAGCTGGCAAATCTGTATCACTTCCATATATGGCACAGTCCCTAAGATCACAGGGACTTGTGCGCCATTCATATCGGAGACCAACTGGCGACTTGCTCTCACAGCCAGCTACAGATACTGATACAGAGTTTGTGTCCTGGTCTGTGATTGGTGCAGCCACCCATTCATCTAAGTCTGCGCATTCGGTTGAACTCGTGCTGGAACAGCACACCTGCAATACAAGTACGTGGAATATTACGTCTTCCTAAAAAATAGAATAAAATAAACTTGCCATAATCGACCTTGTACCACTTCCTAGTATGAGCTGAAAGTAATATTGAACGTCGCATAAGCGTATGTTTCAAATCGATAATCGTAAGAGGCGACTAACGGGATCGGGTGGTCAGGCTCGTTGACTTGGTGGACACATGTCATCGTATCCCAACTGCGCAGATCAATGCTCATGCTGTTGATCACTGGATTGTCTGTTCCTGACTCGATTATTCCATTCCAAATCCTAGTATGAGCTCAAAGATTTATAGAAAGTCGCATAGGCGGATGTTTCAAATCGATAATAAATTCATACATCAGGCCAATGGCGCACGGTGTGCACTGTTGTTAAAGATGCTACCATGTACATGTAAGCGGCCCAATCACTTTGAACACGATCACTCTTGTTGGTTATGATCCCAGGTGCCACGATTCTTTTGTCACTCCACCTCACCTGTGCTTGTGGGAAGGGTCACATGTCCCCATTTCCTACCTCATTAAACTGGCATCACTTTACATACAGCATTTCCCCTAATACAACAACTCACAAGGGTATCCTAATTGCAATTGTGTCATCTAGTGTATAAAACAGTGAGCATAAAATGGAATAGAATCAAGAATGGACTACTACTATAGGTGTCAGTGAGCAATTGATATAAAACATATAGTCATATTGGCACTGCTTCGGTCGTACCGTGATTTAAACAAGCTATACATTTACGATACATACAGTTCAATTACAGAAATCGGTCGACAGAAGACAATGAAACCAACTAGAATATCACAGAAACAGAATTTAAAACTAGCATCTATCTCTAAAATTTGATTTCCAATTAGAACAATACAATAAATAGTTTGGCTAAAGGTAGATCACCATACTACGGACCATAGGGACTTACAGTACCTTTGGTACCAGCATGGATCTAGCTGGATTTACACCATCGTCTCAACCCTCTGTTAGGATACAGCTACTAACATAAGTCGTTAATTTAAACTGCCAATTATAAATTATTATCTATTCACAAAACATTTAGCATTTTTTTCAAACACTTCAATACCTCTTACAGTTGCAATAACTAAATGAGAATTAACATAAGTAAAAAGATCCTTCACTGTTTTTAGACTGAAATATTGATCCCTTGTCCTGGAACAATCAACACAGTCAAGCAGGACATGCTTGACCATGATTCTTAATCATCGCATAATGACCTCTTCAGATCTGGACTGATGGCTCAATTAGGTGTAACCGATGCGTGGTATTATACCTACTGGGGTGTCCCACTTCTACAATTTCCTAGTCCCTAATCGTACATCGGTCCCTAATAAAACAGATTGTCCGCCAAAATGGAAGATACACACAGGCGTACTTGTTCAAAGGATGACAATGCTATGTTCACAGTAAGAACAGCTTGTACTATCTTCAATGTCATCTCTTTTTTCGTTTGTTTAATGTACCTCAAAGCCGTTGTTGTTAAGAACTTTTATAGGACTGTCGTCTCCGTAGTTCACGTTAAGGATGTTGTTGACGTTGTTAAGGCTGAATGTTTGAGGGAGAGGACCCTGAAACTTTACCCCTTCCTCTTCATAAGCCACTGACCTTGCCCCGAGCACCAGACGGGAGGCGATATCCTGCTTATACCGTGGATGGATTCTGGAAATAGGTAACACCTGTACAGATCGAGATTGTGTATTAAACATGGCTACTTTCAAATAAACATAGAGTCTTTTCCAGCTATGATTGCATGTTGTATTTTCATTGTGATTAAATATCGGGACGCTGTTTGTAGTAAAATGTGGATACCTAGACTTATATTCGAGTTCATTCAGCGAGCACACAAAGTTACACATCTAAAATATGCCCTCATTATGATTAATTAATTACTTACGCACCAAACGGGGAGTCATAATCTGGGAGATCAATGGCTACAGCCATGAATGTTTTGGGCATCTTGTCGTTGGGCACAAAACCAACATCTGCCGTTTGAGACCACCTGAGCGCAGGGAAAGTTCCCACATCCGTCGATTTGCCATTTGGAGCGAGCTGATCATAGAAAGGTACATTATATTTATATATCAATCAGATTTATTTCGTAATTCAGGCCACATGGCACATAGTACAGTTGTTGAATAAAGTATTTTAGGTCAGGTATCCAGAGTGTTACATATCAATTTAGATAACTTACATAAATATAAAGCTATCGAGCACAGTACATAATTTTCACAGGAGCTGAATATTTTTCGAACATGAGTGTACCATTATAATATGTCTGTATCGAGGTAAGCAAACACTTGGTCAAGTGAGTATATTTCTTACAATTAAAGAAGACATGGTATTCATCTTCTATGAAATTGAGGTCAAAGAATGCTGAAGACAATTCCCTTAACTTACCGTCATTATCTCACATCCAAACCATTTCCGTTATTATTCTAATCACAAATGGTTTCGCAAGGTCTTATGAAGACGTCTGATATTAAAACCTTATACGCTTGTTTAATACTGAACAGTATAATCGTGTTATTAACAAAATACTATAAAAACGTTCTATCGTTGAAAAAGCAAACTCTGGACATATAATCCAAACTCTGTCTGTACAATAATGCTAATAACGGATTTATGTTCAATTCAAAGGGTCCTTCTCTATTAGTTAAAGGAGATTAAATAATGACAGAACATATTCACGTCAATAAGAGGTTTACGCAATACTCGAGGGTTTATGTTACCCGTGAAGGTCCGGGTTAGAATGAACCTTTAGTAACCCATGCTTGTCGTAAGAGGGATCGGGTGGTCAGGCTCGCTGACTTGGTTGACACATGTCATCGGTTCCCTATTGCGCAGATCGATGCTCATGCTGTTGAATACTGGATTGTCTGGTCCAGACTCGATTGTGACAGGACAATCCTTAACGTCACGTTGCCGCCATATAGTTTTGTCAAAATCTCAAACTGATTTAAACGTAATTAAGATGATGTCCAATGTAAACGTTTGATACTGACTAAATCAAGTAACCTGTACGTTAAATACTGACATATGTATGGACAGTAACTTCTTTTATTCTGTGAGTGCAACGTTTTGGTACATATTCTTGTACGTTGTTTAGCACACTTGAATGAGTGAGTGCTTATGGTTTTGCGCCGCTTTAGCAATATTCCAACAATATCACGGCGGGGGACACCAGAAATGGACTTGACACATCATACGCATGTGGGAAATCGAACCCGGGTGTTCAGTGTGACGAGAGGACTCTTTAACCATTAGGCTACCCCACCGCCCCGAATGTAACCTGTATATACACTAACCTGTACGAATGTTTGTGATCAGCCTTTATTGCCGTTACATCAACAGGAACCAGTGTAGGTGCCACTATACTAACACCTATAGTTTGGAAATTTGACCTTCAAACATTCTGTTCACAATTATTTTGTAATATCCTGAACTACCTGGACAAATCCAAACGGAAACTGGCTGTCTGTCTCCTGTTCGGAACTGGCATGGAATTTTTCTCTCCAATCATTTATCATGGCAGGAAACTGACATTCATAAAGATCTGGATTCCCAGCATTGCCCTCCCCTGTGAGAAATATATCATGCATGAAATATCAAGATCATTAGATGGTCAAATGTTGTGTACTTCACCATAAGCTTAATAACATTTCTTACTGTATATAAGAGAAGGTTTGATAATAAATATTCAGCAGCACAAAATAAAATTAACTCCGGCATATTTCAGTCTGTGGTTTCAAGAAACAAAATACTAGATTACCTTGATACCATAATGCACCAAATATGGTCATGTCGAGAAACGGGTTGATCATAGCATTCCACAATACTGATTTATCACGAGGGCCTCTAAAGAAATGGAAAAGATCATCAACAAATTGGTAAATATCAAGCAAATGTCAATACCGTTCATCAGGTAGGAATATGTCTCCTGGAGGATATAGAGAATTGTGTATAGTGATGCCCAAACTGATCCAAAGGACTGATTTATCACCTAGGGCTCTAAATGGAAAACATCAGAGGTTAGATCATTCACAATTTTATCAATATGAAGCAAATGCTATTCCCGTTCATCAGATAGAAATATATCTTTTTCTTGTGAATATATGCTCAAACCCCTTTCATGCAAAGCCAGGAATGGATGCTTGTCAAAAGTGTGTGTGAAAACAGTGTCCACATGCCTTTTGTTGTGTGTAGGACATTTGGTAATGGCGTCGGGAGAGGACCAGGCTTCAATGGGCGTCCCACCCCATGCTGAGTCTATCAGCCCAAGGGGGTAGTTCCTGTTAGGATACAGGTACTCCCCAAACAGCATACACAGACCAGAGAAGGACGACACGGTGGCTGTTCAACATATGTACACCAAAGTTATATTTGAAAAATGAAAAGCATGATATCTTTCTTTTGTACCCTAAATTAAACCCTTGTCCAGCTGGGAAAGAGTACTGAAAGCTGAAAGTACGTTTTAACTTGTTAAATCAAACTAAAAATTACTCTAGCCTTGTGGGAGTGAAACACATTTCAAGATGACAGTTTATACTGCTATTTCAGAGTTAGATAAATTATTACACTCATCTTCCGTAAATATATATCATATACATGTGTGGCTCAAACCAAACCCCCTTAATATCACTGTTGTCTTGGAAACTACATAAACTTGGCGATACTCTACCATCAGTTGGCTCAGTCCACTGAGTGGCAATGCTCTGTACGTCTTCCAAAGGCGTGGTTGATTCCACTGTTGATGTCTTGAAAATTCTGATAGTCTTGAACTTCAGTGCTTCTGCGATTTCCGCAGATGAGTTAATGATCTGAAACCAGATGGATGTTGCATTTACTAAAACAATTTTGTGAATAAATATTCTTCATAAATACATGTAATACCCATAATGATGAAAGAGTGTCAAGGAATAAACATATAAGGAATATAACCCTTCGGGAAGTGGCCTTTTCACCACAGGAACTTATGTATGTATCTACTTGGTGTGCTGTTTGGTGTGATGTTCCAATAGTGCTAAAAGAGGTAACGATGACATTCAATCAAAAGACATGCGAGCATAAATAGTAAATTCCTTTTTCGCCACTAAAAGAGAGAGAAATCATTATTCAAAGGAAGAAGCTTTGGTTTGATGACGTAAGTCTTAAAACAAAGGTTCCCAGCTTGCTATGTCTGATTTCTGACTTTTTCTGAGACTTTGAGTCAATGGCTTGTAAGTTCACCATGAGGCGAGACACATCTCTATAGGAACGTGAGAATGGCTTGTGTTTTTGACTTAGTTTTCGTGCATTTATGTGTGTTTATTCCGACACTAACTAGTATTTCGTCAATTGACGATATTTTCTGACATTTCTGAGCATTTTCCCAACTTCAGACTGCTAATATTTTCCCTTATAGCTCGGAGACACTCCATCTTATTGTTAGCAGGGACAATTATCCAAGTATGCAGTGTTAACAGGACTTGGAGTTTGCATGTCAATTGAATCCAGGACACCTGGTTTGACAATAAGAATTATGAAAGTTTATATCCCAGATGCGACTACTTGCACAGTCTAAACTTTAGGTATTATTCACGCCTGGAATTAATTACATGAAAAGTGGCTACATTTGAAATACGTTTTTGTACTGGACGTCTTCGTTTTAAACGGTGTTTTCGTTATCACAAAATAACTAATTTCTGGGAGACCGATATTTTCACATTAGTGATTTTCTTTGAAAATAATCTCCTCAACATTTGAAATGAGTTTGTGTAGTGAACACCTTCATTTGAAAGTGATGTATTGGTTGTCATAAAAGAGCTTATGACTGGGAGACCGATATTTTGACATAAGTAATCGACTTTTCTTTGAATCTCCCCTCTACACCTGTATACGAATGACGACTCACCCACCTGACTCATTGTAAACACCATGTTACTTTGTCCAGAGCACACCCATACGTCACCAAACATGACGTCTGTTAGAGTTAAGTCCCCTTCTGACGAGGACGCTGTCAAGGTGAAGGGACCAGGGTCAGTGACAGCTGGCAGTTTAGCCTTCCATAATCCCTCATTTCCATTAGGGTCCTTCACAACCTTGACCTTGACCTCTCCTTTGCCACTGACCTTGACTGTAACCTCGTCTCCAATTGTTGCAGCATGACCCCAGACTATCGCCCTCTGGGGCCCTCTTTGAAGAACCATGTGGTCAGCATAGTATGACGCAAATTTCAGCACGGCGAACGTACCTTGACGGACAAGAGACGTTTTTAAGTGAGCATGGAGCACACGAACCAAACTCTGATGATAAACAACCTCAGCTGAGGATATTTTACGGTAGATTTTACCGTTCCTGTTATATGAAACACCATCAAGTAGTGATAACACCAGGTGTCATTAAAAGGGTGTTAAAAACCTCTGATGATAATGACCATGGGATGATCTTTAGAGGCCCCTCAGCTTGGAACATGCCAACTGTACCTGCACGCTTTATACCGCTGGATAGGTACGAATCTCATTATAACTGATTTATGTTCGTTATGTGTTTCACTACCATATGGGTTCATTTTATTAGCGCTGCCGATATAAAACCCTTTAGAATGCCTCTTAAAACTTCCTTTGTCATCCAACAAATCCTGGAAAAGAGTTTTTCAAATAGAAATAACGTTAACAATATATTAATTATACTTACTCGATATGTTCAAAAGAAGTAACAGCAGCTGTTTCATGGTGCGAAGGACGAATGGTGTGTCAGCTTTTCAGATATGGGTTATCTTTGTAGGGCAATATAACCGTCTGAATTCACTGAATTTCATGACAGGACTCTTTGGTCACACAACACTTAAGAATCAGGCGAATATCTGTATTTGATATATTTGATATTCAGCTGCACATTAAATGTGTATCAAATGTACAACATTTTAGACGAAACAGTGCTGTAGGATCGTACTGGATATGGTTATGATTCCATCACAGACAAAGTTCATTCATGGCAACTAACAGGTGAAGTGATCAGGTGAAGTAGGTTTAACGTTGCATAAAAGCTAATTGTAGTTAAATAGAAACGTGCATGCATGCACATGTATACAACTGTGTGGTTGTCGTCTCCCACTTGTAAACCGGGCTGGTGAGAGTTGCGATAGCAACTTAAACATTTATATAATCAATTCCAAGTATTTTGGGATAGAGAAATTCATCAGGAAATATCATCTGATCCATTCGGTATTGCGCAAAGGAATTGAAAGGATCATATCTTGTGGGGTGTAGCGGTTCAAACGGTGACACACAATCAACCTCGAGACTGGCTACTTGCCACAACAAACACAATAGTTACTGAGGATCTATCGTAATCTGGACCCGTGAAGTAACCTTCAGGAAAACCCATGTTTGTCGTAAGAGGCGACTAACGGGATCGGGTGGTCAGGCTCGCTGACTTGGTTGACACATGTCATCGGTTCCCAATTGCGCAGATCGATGCTAATGCTGTTTATCACTGGATTGTCTGGTCCAGATTCGATTATTTACAGACCGCCGCCATATAGCTGGAATATTGCCGAGTGCGGCGTAAAACTAAACTCACTCACTCACTCACTCCGTGGATAAACATCAAGGCTTGTATCTCCGGGCCGCTTGTATTTCCAAGTAATACCTGAAACCCACGAGGTATCAACATGCCTCGTGAACATAGAACTTCGAGTATGTATTTGGTTGTTTGATGTGATACGTTTGATATAGTCAATTTATTTGTGTTTTTCACCATAATCGTGCAGTGTTTCAGTCTGGTAATGCGTTGGTTAAATCGAAGTTTCCAGCATATATACTGGACAAAATAAGTTAGGGATATTGGTATTTTTATGAGTGATATATTGTCAGTGTGTCAGTGAATAAATAGATCATTATTCATAATTTCAAAATTTACATATATCCCGAACTATTTTTGTCCAGTATACTTCCTTTCCGTTTTCCTAACTAAATTCAAATGGTGTTATTTCGAATAGTGCGTGTAAAGTACAGTATGTGTGTCACCAAAGGGAAGATATCTGAAGCAAAGAAAGAAATATAACAAAATCGAGTAATGTAAGCACTTGTATTCATGATGGTCGATACAAATAGTTGCTGTGCTTATTTTTGTCTAAAACCCTCTTGTTGTTATGTATGGCGGAGCTGGCAAATCTGTATCACTTCCATATATGGCACAGTCTCTGAGATCACAGGGACTTGTGCGCCATTCATATCGGAGACCAACCGTGGACTTGCTCTCACAGCCAGCCACTGACACCGATACAGAGTTTGTGTCCTGGTCTGTGATTGGTGCAGCCACCCACTCATCTGAGTCTACGCATTCAGTTGAACTCGTGCTGGAACAGCACACCTGCAAAACAAATGCATGGAATATTACGTCCTCCTAAAAAATCAAAGAAACAAACAAGCAATAAAAAATTTTTTTAAAAAAACCCGAAACAAAATAAAACTTGTGGTGGGGTGTGGTCATGTGCAGGTCACACATCAGTTGAAGTTAAGCAACGTTGGGCATGGAAAGTTCTTGGAGAGGTGATGTGTTTGGCAGCTTGACTCCTGACAGTTTCTGGACTTCAGTCCTGCATGACAATGAAGCACATGTGATACATGTGGTCTCACCTAAAGCAAGTGAGTTTGTTCAAAATGGCATTTGTTCACCCAGCAGAAAATGGGTACCCGGTGGGATAAGCCATGTGTCCTAACAGGCAGCTTGGGTTATCCGGGATAATAATCAGATGATGTAGCGCTTCGAGCATGTGCCTTGTACATGGAAAATGCCATTATAGATTGACACTTATCTTTGAATATGTTCCACTTTCTACTTTCTCAAAGTAATATAGCTACAACGTCGCTTAAGCCTTCGTTTCATATAAACAATATATTTACACATCATTTTCATCATTTCAACTGTTTTCCTAACACACTAACGCACAAGGATATCCTAATCGCAGCTCCTACATGTATAAAACTGTGAAGAAAATAAAAAAGGAAACAGAATATCAAAGAATATCAAAGAAACAGAATAAAAAAAACTAGCATCTATCTCTAAAATGTCCTTCACATGTACAGCACTCCGATATAAACGAGCTATAGATCACCAGCATCTGAAAGGCTAATGCGACATGGCCGCATAAACACCTTTTGCAATCCGCCATGACAGCCCAAATATGTGCAACCGACAGCTGGTTTTATTGCATGCAAGTTGTGAATATTTACTTGGGTGTCCCACATTTTCTCTCTGGGACTTAGACCATATCCACAGCATGTGAACAATTTGGATAATTTCTTTTTATCTTTAAAAGATACAATATCCCAAATCGTACTTTTGTCCCTTAAAATTAAACAGATTGTCAGCAAAAATGGGAGATACTCAAAGACGTACTTGTTCAAAGGATGACAATGCTATGTTCACAGAAGGAACTCATTGTCCTATCTTCTATTTCATCATTTAAGAAAAAGGATTAAAACTAAACAAATGTACCTCAAAGCCGTTATTGTTGAGAACCTTTATAGGATTGTCGTCTCCGTAGTTCACGTTAAGGATGTTGTTGACGTTGTTAAGGCTGAATGTTTGAGGGAGAGGACCCTGAAACTTTACCCCTTCCTCTCCATAGGCCACTGACCTTGCCCCAAGCACCAGGCGGGAGGCGATATCCTGCTTATACCGTGGATGGATTCTGGAAATAGGTAACACCTGTACAGATCGAGATTGTGTCTTAAACATGACTTCTTCAAATAGACATAGAGTCTTTTGTAGCTATAAATGCAAGTCGAACTCTTCTATATATTTAGATCTGAAATGATGATTCTTACCTTTCTTTGCAAGAAGTTGTATTTTCACTATGATTAAATATAGGGACTACGTTTGTCCTTCACGGCAGATACCTAGACTTATATTCAGAGTTAATTCAGCGAGCACACAAAGTTACACATCTAAAATATGTCCTCATTATGATTACTTAATTACTTACGTCCCAAAAGGAGAGTCATAATCTGGGAGATCAATGGCTACAGCCATGAATGTTTTGGGCATCTTGTCGTTGGGCACAAAACCAACATCTGCCGTTTGAGACCACCTGAGCGCAGGGAACGTTCCCACATCCGTCGATTTGGCATTTGGAGCGAGCTGATCACAGAAATGTGTTATCAACAGATAATCAACTTTTTAAAACCTCATGTAGTCAAACGAGCAAACCTTGATGCGCAACCAATAACAAGTAACAGATGTCGTAATGCTGATTCGACAGTATTGTGACAGGACAATCCCTAACGTCAAGTTTCCACCATGTAGTTGTCTGTCATAATCTCAAATTGATTTGAAGGTTTTTAAAATGATGTTTGATGAAAAAGTGACACTGATATCTTAATAACGTCACTTGTACACATACAAGAATGCTTGTGATGAGCCTTTATGGTCGTTACACCAACAGGAACCAGACTTCGTTCTACTTCACTAACACCTACAGTCTAATTTCGTAGGTTGTATATATGTCGAAGAGTTTTGACTTTTAATGGTTCAATTCACAGTTGTGGAAGAATATCCGGAACTACCTGGACAAATCCGAACGGAAACTGGCTGATTGTCTCCTGTTCTGAGCTGGCATGAAATTTTTCTCTCCAATCATTTATCATGGCCGGAAACTGACATTCATAAAGATCTGGATTCCCAGCATTTGACTCCCCTGTGAGAAATATATCATACATGAAATATCAAGGTCATGAGATGGGCAAATGTTGTGTACTTCACAACAACATGAATAACATTTCTTACTGTATTAATTTCCAATTGTATATATAATACAGTTTTCGAGAAGAAACCCGTATATTTTAACATTCGGTACAAAGTAAACACAACTCTGGCATACTCCAGTGTGTAGTTTTACGAAACAAAATACTAGATTACCTTGATACCATAATGCACCAAATATGGTCATGTCGAGAAACGGGTTGATCATAGCATTCCACAATACTGATTTATCACCAGGGGCTCTAAATGGAAAACATCAGAGGTTAGATCATTCACAATTTTATCAATATCAAGCAAATGCTATTCTCGTTCATCAGATAGAAATATATCTTTTCTTGTGAATATATGCTCAAACCAGTTTCATGCAAAGCCAGGAATGGATGCTTGTCAAAAGTGTGTGACAACAGTGTCCACATGCCTTTTGTTGTGTGTAGGACATTTGGCAATGGCGTCGGGAGAGGACCAGGCTTCAATGGGCGTCCCACCCCATGCTGAGTCTATCAGCCCAAGGGGGTAGTTCCTGTTAGGATACAGGTACTCCCCAAACAGCATACACAGACCAGAGAAGGACGACACGGTGGCTGTTCAACATATGTACACCAAAGTTATATGTATCTCATAGAATGAAAAACCTTGTCTGGCTGTGAAAGATTACGGAAGACTTAAAGTACATTTTAACTGGTTAAATCAAACTATAAAGAACACTAGCCTTTTGGGAGTGAAACACATTTGAACATGCAACAGTTTCTACTGCTATTTCAGAGTTAGATAAACTATTATACTTTTCTTCCATAAATATATATCATAAACACGACTGACCCATATAAATATCACTGTTGTATTGGGAACTATGTAAACTTGGCGATACTCTACCATCAGTTGGCTCAGTCCACTGAGTGGCAATGCTCTGTACGTCTTCCAAAGGCGTGGTTGATTCTACCTGTGATGTCTTGAAAATTCTGATAGTCTTGAACTTCAGTGCTTCCGCGATTTCCGCAGATGAGTTAATGATCTGAAACCAGATGGAAAGTACGGCTATTGTGGTTAGTAGAATTATTTATTGATATTTCTTCAATATATATTTTCTTCATCAATATATTATCTTCATTTCTTAGTATTTTCCCAACTTCAGACTGATATCTGTTTTCCCAGTAGCTTGAAGACACAATGTTCAATCTTATCATTAGCAATGTCAGCAGGACCTGGAGTTTGCACGACAATTGGATATACGACACAGGGTGGCAGAATAGTTACGTCAGTGGTTTGGCATAAGAATTTAAAAGTTCATATCCCTGGTGAGACTGCTTTCATAGTTTAGACTTTGGTGATTATTCAAGCCTGGAATTTTAAGAAATCAATCACATAAACAGTCAGAAATGGCAACATTTGAAATGAGTTTGTGTACTAGACGCTTTCATTTGAAAGCGATGTATTGGTTTTCATAAAAAGAGCTTAAGTCTGAGAGAAGGATATTTTTACATAGGTATTCGACTTTTCTTTGAATCTTCCCTCCATTGCTGTTATGACACATGTGTATGAATGACAACTCACCTACCTGACTCATTGTAAACACCATGTTACTTTGTCCAGAGCACACCCATACGTCACCAAACATGACGTCAGTTAGAGTTAAGTCCCCTTCTGACGAGGACGCTGTCAAGGTGAAGGGACCAGGGTCAGTGACAGCTGGCAGTTTAGCCTTCCATAATCCTTCATTTCCATTAGGGTCCTTCACAACCTTGACCTTGACCTCTTCTTGACCACTGATAGTGACTGTAACCTCGTCTCCAATTGTTGCAGCATGGCCCCAGACTATCGCCCTCTGGGGCCCTCTTTGAAGAACCATGTGGTCAGCATAGTATGACGCAAATTTCAGCACGGCGAACGTACCTTGACGGACAAAAGTCGTTTTTCAATGAGCATGAAGTACACAAATATTACAATTTCTCTGCTCATAGGAAATATCTGCTAAAGGCACAGTGGATTTTACGATGAATAGTATATCATTCGAAATGTACCTGTAGACTTTATAGTTCACACTGCTTTGAGGTGTGAACTGGAATCTTATCTAATATACATCTGTTGTGTGCTTTACCTTCAAATGTTGTCGTTTTACTGGTGCTGCCGATTTAACTCCCCGACGCAGAAATGCATGTCAAAAGGGCATCCATGATTCAACAAATCCAGGTAAAGAAATTTTAAATAACAATACTGTTAGTGATTTAATGATTATACGTACTTGATATGTCCAAGAGAAGTAACAACAGCTGTCTCATAGTGCGAAGGACGAACTGCTACGTCAGCTTTTCAGACATGGGTTATCTTTTTAGGGCAATATAACCACATGACATCTGTATAATCAATGCCAGGAATTATGGGATAGAGAATTTAATCAAGAATGACATCTGATCCATACAGTACAGTCCAAAGGAACTGAAAGGATCATATCTTATAGGGGAGTAGCGGTTCAAACGGTGACACACAATCAACCCAGTGACCAATCCATCGAGCCTCGCTACTTGCCATAACAAGCATAGTTATTGATGATCTTTCGTAATCTGGAATTCCCAAGGACATCTGGTGTATCGCTTGTGTCAAGACTAGGTTTATAAATCAGGTTGAAATGCCAGTGTTCAAATCTTTACATGCCATTATGAAGATTAATCCAAATTTACTTTGAATTCACTCTCATGTATTGGCACTAAGGTTATGTTTCTATATGTCTAAAATGGACACTCTAAGTTTCCAAAGTGTAGGTATCAGACGCTGCAATATAAATCTATATTCTTAAATATCATTGATTTATCAGTAACGCTATTTGGGATTTATTTAAGACCACACGTCTCGCTGAATGATCACTCCAGGCATCCTTTGATACTTATGGCGCACATTACATTCTGAATGCATTATGCATGAACTGACGCTTCTCAAGGGGCAGACAACTCAGATGTTGCTATGTTCAGTGAAGATGTATTCAATGAAAACATAGGGACGGCGTCCACGAGAGGAATATCAGAAGGAGAGCTCCCAAACCAAACAGTCAACGACTGATAATTTTGTAAATATTCTGACATTACATTAAAGTTAGACAGACTATCTGATTTCAGGAACAATATGAACGAAGCCTTCACGTCTCTCGCAAATAGGTCCAAGTCTATTAGGCACTCGTGAAGAGCAACCGCCTCGTGGTGAGTGCTGGGTCACGCTAATAGCTCTTACCCCCGTGTGGATCCGGGGCAGAATGTGTCCACTGCACCCCATTGCTGGTCGTAAGAGGCGACCAAACTGGGCTACCTGTTTGCCGTGGGTTGCGTCCCTGTGTCGGTAGAGGACGGGATTCTGGTGGTTGAGGGCAAAGGAGCCTTGAACCGTGTCCCATTTGCCCAACAAACCACTTTTTGACTTCACCTAGACGGCTGGTAGAATTGGCCCAATTCTATCAATCGACTGGCCATGCCATGCCCTGTGCACGGAAAACATGCATTTGAAATTATTATGTACTATTAAAATTATTCTGAATGATTAGAATGAATGTTATAAATGAAAATTATATACTACAAACAAAAAATATGGGAACACCCTAAAATTTGTCATATATAAACTGAAACGTGGTGAGGTCATTTATACTCTAAGGTAAATGCAACTTTTTGTGTGCTTAATAGGCACTTTAAACGACATGTTGGAACATGCAGTGAAGCAACTTATTCAATACCCGTTAAGTTTGAGTGAAATGAAACATTGTTAAAAACACAAACTGCATGCGAATTCTGTCTTCCACATGCACTAGGCTGTTGTGTTTGGGCGTTTGAATCAAACATGGTGCTGGTGTGTTTCAGCACCCTTGTTTTTCGCTGTTTTTAACAATTTTCATTTCACTCAAACTCAAAGAATATTGAATCATGTGCTTCACTGCATGTTCCAACATGTCGTTTAAAGTGTCTATTAGGCACACAAAAAGTTACATTTACCTTATAAATGACCTCACCTCGTTTCAGTTTATATATGACTATCAAATTTTAGGGTGTTCCCATATTTTTTGTTTGTAGTATATAATCCAAACATGCCTAGCGTCCGATGTCAAAAGGCGGTGGCTCTGTCTGGACCAATCTTGTGATGTTCATCTCCAAATTCAGTATGGGCAGAACCAGCTAGACATTAAATTTGGTATACTAATATTGCTATCTGTGCCATAATCTCTGGAGTATAACACCCCTGTATCCCTGGTGTCAGCATCTCGGAGAGATGACACTGGCCTTGTTGACACTCCGTGGTGGGTGGGGAGCAGGGATGCTCAAACGTTTTCCTTTCATCATGACACTACAACTACCTGGTTCAAATCGAAATGAAAAGAAACGACGAATTGAAAATGTTGATCACTCAATCAGAAATATGTCTTCAAAGGATGATTCCTGAGCTCGTTTCCTGGTGATAGAGGCTGTGGATTATCTCCCCATAAAACTCAATCCTTTTGCTGTTTCCAAAGCTGCATCTTGGATTTGTGGGGAGGTAAAAACGTTACCCGTCTCCGTAGTGGCTCGCTTAAAGTGGAGTGTGCACGGAGACAACAATCGCTCAATCTTTTGTCAATCCGAACATTTGCAAATATTGACGTTACTGCGAACATTAAACACTTGTCGAGGCATTATCCGCGACAGAACTCGTTGTCTGTCCGACACGTCAGAGGGGGATATTGCAACAGAGTTACAACAGCCGAGAATACAGCTGTGAAACGTTGCACCATTAAGAAAAGGGCGTCATCACAAAAACAAACACTTATCTTTTGATTTTGCCCAAACATCGCTTCCGGTGTCAATCAAAGCAGGGTATTCAAATATCGGAGTGGAAACATTCGTGCCAAGTCCACTCCGATGCTACAAATGCCAGAAATTCGGGCATGGTTCAAATTCTTGTCGTGGATCTGTGATCTGTTCTCGTTGTGCTGATAGCCACGAAACCACAGACTGTGACAAAGAATTTAAGTGTGCAAATTGTCATGGTCCTCATGGTGCTTTGTCTAAATGCTGCCCTGTGTGGCAAAAAATATCACAAATAATGAAACTAAAATGCGAAAACATATATCCTACTTTGACGCCAAAAGGCTACTAACAACTGAGGTCCCAGCTCGATAAAATATCACATACTCTGAAGTGTCCTAGTGCCACAGTCTGAATTGTTTTTATCTCCTAATTAGGAGATAGTAACACCTAATTTACTATCTCCTAATTAGTACTTAGCTATCTCCTAATTAGATGATACCATATCCTAATTAGGAGTTACTATCTCCTAATTAGGACTTAGCTATGTCCTAATTAGGTGATGCCATCTCCTAATTAGGAGTTACTATACCTGAGGGGAAATGTTGCTTGCATTATAAAGACATGACTGACTCATCAATCTTTGATGAGCAAAGAAAGATATCTGAAATAATAGAATTATACATTGAAGAGCTTTCTGTTATGCTGTGCGATTTTAATGACCAACAGTATCTTCGACATATTTGGTATCGTTGATACTATGTAAAGCACGGAGCTGTTGCGGTTGAACAGACATCATGTACTCTTTTACTGATCTAAATACAATGTACCAACTTTTGTTGTAATGGGGTTTTTTATGTGTAGAGTGCCAACTAAACGTATATATGCTCTTCAAATTAAATAGTTGAATAACAAAAACATAAGTTTGTTAAAATTACCTTTAATTGGTAAAGTTTAACTCATATTTTTCTCATCAAATGCACTTGCTATTATAACTGACCTCGCCAAAATATTTTTGCGATGAGCATTCTGTAAATCAAGAAATTAATACGAGCATTTTATTAATGCGAAACATGCGTCTGTACTCTTCTCGCATTATTATAATGACGCATTTCAGTCTGACCATGTCTACTTCTGAGAACTTAATAAAAGACAGAAAGCGTATATATATATATATATATATATATATATATATATATATATATATATATTAGGGGTTTAGTATTGTCCACAATTCTAAATAATAATCTGAGCAATCCCAAACTACTTATTTGATGAAAATCGGTCAATTCAAACCGGAGTTATAAAACTAAACCATCCATATATCGGTTAAAATATTACCACAGCTGACATGACAAGTTGCACCTTGAAAGAACCCCTGCACGGTAGATACTGACAACCGGCTTTAAAACAAAGCTAACACATACCTGATTGTGAAAAATCACATCCCATTCGGTCGCCTGAACTGCACCACATTTTCACCATGTTGGGGTCTGGCTTCTATAGCTAGACCAATACTCTCTGAAGTAAGTGTCTCTTCAGATTTCACAGAACTTAAGAAATATCTTGACCTGAACTATAATGAAATTGTTGGTGGTCAAATTGTTCATCATCTACATGAATGGAAAAAACGGACAAGTGACCCTGAAATATTAAATATTGTTCAAGTTTGGACTGTGTCGAATCAAAATAAATCTCAGTTTTCTATAAACGTTAATGAGCACGAGGCTACGGTAACTGATGTTGCAATAAGCACATTATTAAAGAAAATTGTTGGTGAAATTGTCGTGTCCCGATCAGAACCAGAAGATTCATTTCTCTAATATGAGACAAAAGAAAAATAATTCTTTTAGAAGGTTTCTCAAGTTGAGTGAGTGAGTAAGTATGGTTTTACGCTGCTTTTTGCAATATTCCAGCAACATCACCGCGTGGTACACCAGAAATGCCCCATGTGGGGAATCGAATCTGGGTCTTCGGCGTGACGAGCGAATGTTTTAACCACTGGGGTACTCCACCGCCTCTTCTCAGTTTGAAGACACTTAACCAGTGTACTGAATACATGCATTTTAAAATAGAATCTCTCCACTCTGTTTCGAAGCTAGTCAAAACAAAATGTTGGATGAGATCAGTTCATCTATATGATGGTTATTACTCTTGTCATATAGCAAAAGCACAGAGGAAATTGTTTAGATTTGTATTGAGGAGTCAACTCTATCAATTTACAGTTTTTTTCAAATGGCCTTGCCTATTGCCCTATAAAATTCACTAAATTTCTGAAACCAGTCTTTGCCAAACTCAGATCTGAGGGTCACGTGTCAGTGCCTTACATTGAGGATAGTTTTCTTCAAGGTGACACTCCTGATGACTGTTTAGATAATGTGAAACAAACTGTACGATGATTTAACTGACAGTTTAGGCTTTGTGGTACACCCTAACATATCGGTGTTCAAACCCACACAATGCATAACATTTTAGGCTTCGTAATAGACTCCACCTGTGTGACAGTAAAACTAGGTTGTTTACTTCTGAGAGATATACCATAAGTGGTTGCTGTAGTCATAGTATTCAGATCTCTAGTTTACCTGGCATTGTGCTGTGCTTTGCATTACCGGTACCGTTTCTTGGATAAGCAGAAAACCAAGGCACTCAAGTTTAACCTTTTTCATGCCAATGTTCCCATATGGGAACATGTCATAAAAGGCTTTGTAACTTTCTTATGCGTGAAGATAAATTAATACTTTTTAAGCCATATTGATCTTAAGATAACTGCCAATGTTTTAACTTTTCTAAATCACACTTTGAAGTTTTTTCAAGAATTGACGAGGGTCCCAAAATGCATAAAAACGTGTCTTCAACCGAAAACGGTCTATAAAAATTGTCAAATACAATTGCATTATTTTAAAACATATTTCACATGTCCTTATAACCAAAGGATGTAGGTATATAATGGCAAAAGAATTTTATCTTTGTAGCAGGAATGAAGGTCAAAATTTTGAATTGAACTTAAATGTTCTCATATGGGAGCATGGGCAGGATCATCATTAAAAACAGATTATTTACATAAACTGCATCAATAGATAAGAAAAACAACAAATGATCTGTTCAATTTTTATCTATAATAATGTAATAATAATTATATACTATTATTCTATAGTGCCTAACTTCCATCCATAAAGGTTGCTCAGTGGCGCTTTGTACAAGAGATATAAGAAAACGTCAGAATAGCAAGTAAAGGCTTGCTTGAAGAGGTGTGTCCTTAAGAGTCTTAAAATGTGGTTTGTCACAGTCCTTATAGATAGAGGTAGATCGTTCCACAGTAGGTGAGCTCAGCCAGAGAAGGCTTGATCACCCATTGATGATTTCATGATTGGGACTGATAGGCAAAGATGGTCGTGGTATGTGCTGACAAGGCTTCTGACACAATGATTCATCATGGACACAGGTTTTTGCTAGAAGAAGTATCTTGGAGTGAATCCTGAAATTCACGGACAGACAGTTGAGGATAGGTGTTACATGGAAAGATAACAATATATGGATGAACAACTTCTTTATTGCTGTGAGTGCGACGTTTCGGTGTAGGTTCTAACACCGTTGTCAAGCAAATGATGAACAGCATAAGGATGAGCATATATGCAAGTTTTAGCAGATGTTTATACAGTACAATGGGAATTAGGAAGCCAGACACAATAACAACACAAGGGGGGTAGGAAGCCAGACACAATAACAACACAAGGGCATAGATGAAAACGTTAACCAATAAAGCCTGCAAAGTACACAAGGAGAAGTGAAGCCTTTGGTATACATAAATAGGGGATTATAAGGATGTTTAATGAGTTGTATACATAAATGAGGGATTATCGATGATGACGATCTTTAATGAGTTGGTAGTATGCAGGAGGTATGTAGTAACCTTGGTCACGGTTGATTGATGGCTGGAGTCTTTTGATGTAGATGACTTCTTGGAGTTTCCTGAGTTTATAGTCTTTGAGGTTGGTTTTTAAGGTTGGGGATTTTATCCCACTGGATATTGTGGTCGGGATTGTCTTTGATGTGATCCGATAGGGCTCATTTTGAGTCTAGTTTGGATGTCGGTATCTCTGGAACCGTTTGCGATATCACTATGAAATTTTGGATTTGTCTCAGTTACACCATTTTGAGATTGTCCTGTAAATGTGAAGTGTTTCTGACAATGGGATATAGTACCGGCATGATAAAGGTTAAAAAGGGTAATTTCAAGGTTCGTATGTCATATATGAGCGGGTTTGGCGGCTGACTTTGTGTGCTGGCGGATTAGGTGCCTGACTCTGAGCGTGTGGGTTCGAATCCCGGATGAGACTCAAACCAGCAAAAGTACTAGAATCAGTACGTTAAAAGAAGGTGCAATCCCAAATATAACATATGCTACATTTGACCACTTTCTAAATGGCATTGTGTAACGTTAGCTTTCGGTCGTGGGAGCCGTGCTAATTTACATTTATCAGAGGGGCACACAAACTCCGCAGTCTGGACTACCAGTTGTCCGACTACCATTTTTGTGGCAGTCGCGGTGGCTGAGCGGGTGAGGCGACTGACTTTGTGTGCTGGCGATAAGGTGCCTGCCTCTGAGGGGATGGGTTCGATTCCCGGATGGGCCTCAACCCAGCAAAAGTACTAGAATCAGTACTTTACAAAGAAAGTGTAATCCCAAATATAACATATGTTACGTTTGACCACTTTCTGAATGGCATTGTGTAATCAGGAACGGAGTAGTCATTTGTTTGTTTTGTTTTGTTTTGTTTTTTTATTTTCCCTATTACATGGTACAGGCGAACATATATAGAAAAGGGTCATAATAATACAATGGTAATGTATACATACATAAAAATGTACAATTGGCTGATACAATCCACTTAAGTTGTAGTCAGGATTATGTTCCAAGTAATAAATGTAAAGTTGACCAATATAGAAAACAACCAACACATTTGCTCTGCTCCCGTTGATAAGAATTGAGTGAGTGAGTGAGTGTGGTTCTACGCCGCTTTTAGCAATATTCCAGCAAAATCACGGGGGGGGGGGCATCAGAAATGGGCTTTACACATTGTGCCCATGTCGATAATAGAACCCGGGTCTTCGGTGTGACGGGTGCACGCTTTCAAAAGCACTAGGCTACCCCACCGCCCCCGTTGATAATGTAAAACATATCTTGACACATCATGGTGACGGACAAGTTCATTTTTAAAATATTCTAACTTTGGTCTTATACCATTTATGCTGTGTCTATAGATATACTGTTTGTCTTCGAAATGATTTCATTAATAGGATTATTGTTCTTTCCTTTCATTCCCAATCTTTTATTTGTAAATTCCAGTTATATCTGTCCAACCAAGATTATATTTCTCTCTATAATATAAATACAGATTCACATTCCCATAACAATAGTTGAATGTTTCTGTTTCACAAAATGTATTGGTGAAGGTGTATGTCCAATTTTATAAAGTAATTGTCTTGTTGGGAGGGTAGTGTGAATAATTCTATATTGCAACCATGTCAAGAATATGCTTCGCGAACATTTACTAGTATTTGCAATAATGTTTTTAACGGAGTAGTCATGTTCCACCCTAAGAGGTACCCACCCGTGTTTTATTAACACCTAGATATGTGTCCATTCCCATTAACTACCTTTAAAAACCGAAGACAAGCCTCGCTATCGCGTCTCACATGACTATTTTTAATATGAGGACATGTTAATCCAATATTATGATATTCTGAGAAGGCGGAAAACTTGCAGCTGGAGAAAAATGGCTCCTAAAGTATTAAACTGTCAGTAGTAAATAGATACAAATATCCCAATGATCTGTTGAATCAACAAGGACTTTGGGTAGTATTTACGTTTTAATGTGAGGATCATCTTTTACACACTAAAAAAGATACACAACGAAAGGCAATACGTGGAATTGTAACATATAATCTTCCCAAAAGAAACGCACAGGTGATACTGAAATATGAAATTTCAAAATTATTTTCAAATTACTGTTTAATGGTTACAATTTCGGCATTATAATGCTGGTTTGTGTACATGGAACGAATGCGCACAAACAAATCTTTAAAAACTTTAATGCACGTTAAAACGTTCGAAAGTGAAACATTGTGAATCATATTGTACCACAGATAAACTGCGAAGCCATAGCGTGGAACAATAACACACGCTGTTGTGAAGTGAAAGGAAACCCATGGTACAAATACACACAGGTCACTTAATTCGCTACGTCTGTAGTCGCCACATAATATTCGATTTATACTGCTTAAACAGCTTTTAAATGTATATCATCAAATCCGTGTCTCAAAGGTTAACCATAATCATTAATATCATCATGGAACGACTTTCTGTATAGTCACAGAAAGTAATAGAGACAAGCAGAATTAACACCGTGGATTCTAAAAATCTCAAATGATTTGCTTGAATTTTCACACTTTCAGAAACAGACCGAGTTCATTTCTGTCAGAACATTAGATTTTCCAGCGTTGTTCACCACTCTCCCACATGAATAACTTACGGAAAAACATAATTCCTTCTTCCATGAGACCTTTTTGGGGACATCATTTGTAAAGAAAAGTGGTCAACAAAAATATACCTTTGACACAAGTCAAAATATGTAATTGCATCGGACATATTTTTTGTCACTGGTGCATCAAATTTTGAAATTTGAAAGTGTCGGTCGAGATCCAAAGTCGAACAAAGTCAACAGGTTTCGGAGGAATGTCAGGGCATGGGTGTAATTATCTCCAATGTTGTAGAAGAGTCTCTGCTTACTTAGGAAAACAATAACCCATTGAGAAATTGCATTTGTGTCGGAATCAATGTTTGGGGCACATGTCAGATTTAAACCTTGACATGTCAGGCCAAAGGCCTACAAGACTGCTCCAAACAACGGAATATATATCCAGTGACAAGGACTTCTTTGACGGAGAAACTGACAGAGTTTGAACATCGAATTTATTTGTGCGACCTTTGTCTTGGCGATCTGAGTTCGTGGATGGCCAATTAAAACGGCCTGTAGACAGTCAAGACGACCTTCTGAAGGTCCGACATTCTTATGGTACGCCCAGAGAATGCATGCCGCATTTCGACATAACCGCTAAAAACAACTGTTTTTAATTTCATGTCTCACATACTAAACGCATTCACAACAGCGAGGCAACGGTGTCTAACACCTAACTGCCTTACACCAGTGAACGCAGCCGTAAGCATATCTGCGCGAAAGCTGTACCAACTTGGTTCCCAGCTCTTGAACATTCTGGTACAGAGACTTCTTCCAAGAACACCAAAGTTGCATCATTGGTGCCGTTGTTTCCAGCATAGACGTTCATTACGGTTTCCTGCGTCAGAATCGGCCCAACATAAGGACGTCGGGAAAGGAGATGGGCATCACGCAAGCGGTTTCATGTGACTTTGGCAGAGGGTTCCTTTCTGGCGTCGAGGTCGTAAACCGATTACGCAAATGACGTCGCCGAATTTGATTGTCCTCAGCATGTGGCGTCACTCGTTTGATGCAATTCAGGTTGTGAATTGTCCGTCTACTCCGTTTCATGGCACGTATAAAAGCAGTAGTAGACTGGCCAGCCAGGAACATGCAAATTGCTCTTTCATATTCAACATTTGTAAGGCGTGCTATGAGAATGGTTTGTCTCTGAAGGATTGTTAGAGTGTTTGTTCTGATCACCAAAAAATTAGGCACATGTGTTGGTGGTTAGGCACGAGAAATTGTGGTCACGCGACCACGCGCACGTGCAGGGTCGTGTTTTCACAAAAGAGCGTTTTGCATTCACGCCGCTTGGTTCACCACTGTTATAATGGTCTGATGTGTCAGGTTAGATCTGGCTATTATGGTATTCGGCCATGTTAACTATCTTGTGTTTACCCATTTTGTGAAGTTGTTTTTTGTTCAGTATACATAATTTCAAGATCAGGATTTCAAGATTCTTTATTCAGTATCAGAGGCCTCCACCTCAGAGTACATGTATATATACTAGGCACATAAAGAAACTGTGCATACAAAAATTTAAAATCTAAATTTATCAAACCTGTGTAGACACATAAGGATTTAAACTCAGAGATTAGTGACATGTATCCAACATGCATGCACGTGCCACGTTCCGTGACGTCAGTGGGTTCGTCCTTGAGACGTGCAATACGTTGTTGCACGTGCATTCCGGGAAAGAGAAACAGAGCAAATGAATGCCACACAATACTGTCACTTTGGAAAGCTCAATCCCTGCCCTTGCGATCGTTCAAAAAATTAAACGGCTATTGAAACGCATAGCATGCCAAGGCTCACGTCTGCACAACGTCATGTATCCATTGGGATGGTCCGTGGGGGCATGTCTCAACGACAAGTGGCTGCACATTTCCACTGCCACCGGAACACCATTTCTGCACCGGTGAGACGCTACCAGAACACAAATGACGTCATCGATCGGCCACGTTCTGGACGTCCACGTGTAACAACGCCAAGACAAGACAGATGGATAAGGGTGACCCATCTGCGCCACAGGTTTCAGACTGCAGTGATGACTGCCCGAACCATCCCAGGACCTCGCCGTATCCACCCCAACACAGTTCGACAACGTTTACGTCATCACGGGATCAGACCACGACGTCCCGCCATACGGCCTATCCTGACACAACGTCATCGACAAGCTCGCCGAATGTGGTGCCGAAATCATGTCCGCAGACCCTTGTTTTGGCGGAGAAATGTTGTTTTTACAGATGAGTCCAGGTTTAACATTTCCCATAGTGATGGACGTCAACGTGCCTATAGACGCGTGGGAGAACGTTATGTACAGGCCTGTGTCTTGGAGAGAAATCGCTTTGGTGGTGGTTCCGTGATGATTTTGGGTGGAATAACAGCACGCCAAAGAACTCCTTTGGTGATTGTTCAGGGCAACTTAACTGGTGTGGGCTACAGGGATCAGATTCTTCGACCTGTGGCAATTCCTTTTCTGCAACGTCATGGCCCTGGGTTAACATTCCAACAGGACAATGCCCGCTCTCATACGGCAAGGGTTGCTATGGATTTCTTGCAACACCACAACGTTGACTTACTGCCTTGGCCTGCAAATTCATCGGATCTCTCCCCGATAGAGCATGTTTGGGACGAGATGGATCGACGTCTACGCCGTCTTCCTCATCCGCCACATAACGTCCTTGACCTTGCAACAGAACTTGAGAGAATCTGGCGTGACATCCCACAAGCCTTCCTTGCACGTTTGATAGGCTCTATGCGTCGTCGATGCACTGCTGTTCTCAATGCCGATGGTGGGCATACCCGTTATTGAGCTTGTGACATGGTCGTTTGACCCCTGTCCCGCTTGTGAACTCGTGACGTCATTGTGATTGACTTTTCAATTGAAATTCTCCCGACTTGTTATGGTCTCATGATCCCTCCATTAAAGTTTATATGTACCTTTGACATTTTTTCGTACTTATCAACTGGGATAATATTTTGACAATGCACAGTTTCTTTATGTGGCTAGTATATATAGTGTATGTATCGTCAAGTCACAATGTATATCATTAACATTTATAATGGTTCAGTTTCCCATCACGAGAAGTAACTGAAGCGTTGGTAAAATTGTCAGTTGTCTCCTTTAGCTGTTTACATACAGTTGTCTGATTTATGTGCACTTTAGTATATATGTTACAACCAGTCAATGTGTACAATGTGTACAATGAACTAGACTCTGCTTGAACTGAATAGACTTTGACATTACGAGTTGGCTTGTCTCGGTAATTTAGCTGTGCTCCAAGGAGATAGAGGGCTATTCTATATGAATATATAGGGACACCTGCGAGGACGAAGGATCGGCTCATCGCCCTTTCTTCACCATTGAAACTTTAATCCCTAGAAACAAGCACCTCACACTATTTACCAACGGGGGTAGTCCCGTAAGTTCGACCTCTTGGTCGAGGTAAAAATCCTTTGATGTTTGGTTTTGTGAAAACGGTGTTGTTGTAAGGGATTAAGACACCGGTTTTCTACAAAATGTACAATGTGTTCACTCAGGCAACAAAATATGACATGTGTACCAGCGGGTTTGGTGAGTGAGTTTAGTTCACTCAATTCATTAGTAATGAGTTAATGTTTTGGGGGATCTAAACTCGGATAAAAGCAAAGATAACCCAACCTCACGTGATAAATCACTCCTAGACGCAGTAAAACAACGGTATTTGACAAATGCAGTGTCCACATTACACACTCGAGGACCAGGTTTTACCTGTAGGAGCAAAGACAACTTACATAGGTCACTTATTGACTACATTTTGATACCATCTCACTTGAAAGCGTCATTAATAACGTGTGTTGTTCTGAATGATCTGTTGTTTAGCACAGTCCTCTGATGCAGATAGTAATACTTTTTAAAAACTGTGAGAAAACAAAAACGTCAAAATAGATCAGTGACTACGCTACAATTCGGATTTCGTAAAAAACATGGAGCTGTTCTGCATTTACATTACATGAATGTATTAATTATTATCTATCTAAGGAATCACCTGTTTACGCAGCTTACCTGGACAATAAAAAGGCTTTTGATTGTATTTGGCATGTTGGTCTCTTTGTAAAACTATATGACCTGGGCAAAAAGGGGAAGCTGTGGAATCTTCTCTATCAAAGATACAGAAATAGCTCTGTGTATATTACATACTGTGGTGAAATGTCAAATAGTTAATATCCTATTGAACAAGGTATAGGGCAAGGGCAGGTGCTCTCCTCGTGGCTCTTTCTTGTCTATATCAATGATCTGATCCGTGAACTTAGAAGGAAAGACTGTGGTTTTGTTGCATTTGGACTCAAAATTTATCATGTTAAGTTGCTGTCAACACTGTTACACAATATGCATATGGTTGGAGATTAACGTACAATGCCACCAAAACCTAGCACCAGCATATGTGATACAATGATATCAACTGCTTGTAAATACAAACTTAACAATGTCATTTCGATCTTTATCAGCACTGGAACATTCCCCTGCAAAACCGAATGGAGAAGAATGGTATGTGACGCAATATCCTTGTATGAGGAAAATCGGTGGAAACGCAGATTAATAGAGAAGATCTGGTCAACTCATTCAAAACTTAAGCTGCATATACTATGGAAACTATCACTAATGTATCCCCATCTTAGATATTGCATCCATCCAATACTCTCTTAAGATAGCTTCCAGTCCAATTACATCTCGAGAATGTTCCAAATGTGGCAGACATGCTTTTGATTATGACAGACATGTACGATTACACTGTGAGTATTATATAACTGAACAAAATGACTTCTTCTCCTCCCTCATTGACAAACTGGATGTTGACAGATATGTTCAAATTGAACTTTTGGATGAAAATGAGATGCTTGCACTATTTTGGGGTCTGGCTCAAACGGTACCTGGAATTGTTAACCAGACCACTTGGGAAAGTGCGTCATTATTATTCAGATCTGTAAATGTGTACTTCATCTGAAAAATGTATTAGACCATCCTCTCTTCTCATCTGCTGTGCAACAATAGCTGTCATTTGTGTACATATGTGATATCAACTATTTACTTATACAGCTTGCTTCACTAGGACTCATATTTATATTTATGTCTCAAGAAGATGTGGGGAAACAACATCCCACCCTTTTCGAGATGGCCAAGTTCTTGGCAGATGAAAAAGGACTAAACGAAGCAAAGATGCTTCAGTGCAATGCCGGCCAAAGACTGGCCCCAAAAGAAGGACAGAGATTTGGAGGAATGACTAGATATCTTAAAGTTCAGGCTTGCGAAAGACGACCTGATATTGATGGAGTACCAGGACAATGCCTCCTATTCTGTGAAGTTGTTGAGCTCCCGATTCTTGGTTCTGGTATATTAATGTTACCTGTATATTTTGCTTTCATGATATATGAATTTTATGGTTTAATTTAATTCATAAGGAAATGGCCATTTGTAGTGCTATAATTCTTTTAAGAAATAATGTTAGATTATGCATTGCATGTTATGTTATTTAAAGTTGCTTATTTTAGTGCTATAAACTGTTATGTAAATATTATGTTTTATGAATGTGTATTATTTATTATGTAGACAATAGAAATTACCGTCCCAATGAATGCTTAAATAAATATGACATTTTACAGCGTGATTCTTGTCCAGTTATTGTCCAGTGAACATTAACATTGTAAAAACATTGAGCATTAACCCCCTGCAAATACCAGTTTGTTTTACACCCAAAAGGTCATTACGACTGCCCATAACTGAGCGAATGCAACTAACTAATAAGAATCAGTCGACTCGCTAATAAAATTAAAGGTCACATAGACGTTGATTTCATACGTATTAAAATGTGCAATAAACAAAGTATTGACCAGTATTCCATTATATGGCGGCAGTATTTAAATAATCGAGTAAACCAGACAACACAGTGATCAACAGCATGAGCATCGACCTGCGCAATTGGGAACCGATGACGTGTGTCAACCAAGCCAGCGAGCCTGACCACCCGATCCCGTTAGACGCCTCTTACGACAAGCATGGGTTACTGAAGGTTCATTCTAACCCGGATCTTCACGGGTAAACCACGTATTTCACATGATGGAAACATAATTATGGCATTGATCATCTTGTTTTAGCATCTTGTTAATAGGATGTGTTTTTGTTAATTATGTCACATTAATTGACTTTTAGCTATTATGGGTCACAAAAGTGTAAAGCGCTGGGTGTGGATTTGAACTCAATTCTTGAACTAAGGCTATGCATTTTCATCTGTTGAGAGTGTGGACCTGGGAGTTACCTGTCCTCTTTTGCTTTGCTTCCCGTCTTCGGTACGATGCTGTAAGCTGTGAGGGAATTCAAGTAATTTCTAAATGGTCGTAGTGTGATCTAAAAGGTCGTAGTGTGGCGTGGCTTCTGCTAGAATTCTCCAGAACTATATAATAGGTATATAGGGGATGGTTGTTGGGACATGGGCGATGTATGGAGGGACTTCTACTTTTGATTTACGCTCATCTGTCTGCTAACATCAACGTTTCAATGCCGACCTCTCAACTGGCCTCAATACATTGAACTTTCAACAGCTGTTAACAATCTTCAATCAGTACATCTGTTTACTGGGAATATCAATACTTTGGTGAGTTAATATTTTATATTTGTGATCAGCTGTACTGTAATAGAAATTTGTTCTGACATTCATTGTAGTAATATTATACCATAGTAAAATATACTATCAAAGACAGAAACGCATAGGCGTTTTGTTTTAAAAATAATCTATTAATTACCTTTTGTGCTCAAACAATCATCAAAATGTGTAACAGAAGTGTTGATAACATGATTTTACACAACTTACACCATTTAGAAATTGCTTGAAGTAAAGAGTCGACTTTACCTGAAAATGTTGAGTTTGATGAGATTTCTTACAAGGATTAAAAAGGCATCGCCACAACGCAACAAAAATCACCTTCCAGTTGAAATTGTGCAGCAAAGAGCATGCACTGTCTGGCTGTAAAAATCCAGATTGCTTTCTGAAATATGAATTCGTTTTGAAGGAGTTTCAAGGTCAAGTCTCTACGCATCTCTTCGCTAAGGTCTCGATCTCTACGACACGGAACATCACCATTGAAAGAATGTACACTGGAGATCACTTATCTTCTGTTGCCAGGCGTCTGAATGTTAGTCTGAGCACGATATCACGGTTTGTGGCTCGTTACAACCAAACAGGTATAACAAATGACCGTCCCCGTACGTACAGGCAGACCTCGAGTCACCACTGCAGCCCAAGATCGGTACATCCGGGTACTACATTTGCGTGATCGTTCTGCCACGGGTGAGAACACAGCAGCCAGCGTGCCTGGACTTCGGAGGATATCCGGTCAAACTGTACGGAACAGGTTGAGAGAGATGGACTGAGAGCCAGGAGAGCCGACGTCGAGGCCGTGATACGTCGTCACCATCGCGCTTAACGTCTCCGTTATCTAAAATTATCCACTTGGTTGTATAGACATTTCCTTCTTCTAACCTGATGTAAAAATTCATGTACTAAAGTTTACTTGTGGACGAGTTATACATGTTTGAAAATACAACATTTTGGCAACTGATTTCTGGCCTATGCGTTTCTTTTTTTGATAGTATATATTTAGATACGTTAGTCCCGAGAGCCCTCCTTTTCCATGATCACGCTAGTTTTATTAGAGTTACGTCCCTTTCGCATTTCACTCATGTTGATTTCGCGCCCGTGTGGCGTTTGTCACAGCGTGTGCTATTTTGTCAATTGTTTGTTTACCAAGTGATTTGTGATGGCCGATGTGAAGCCAAAACGCAGGAATGATGGAGACTTTGAAGTCAATCAAAGATTCGCCTCGTGATGAAGTGTTTGTTATTAGTTCACCTCACGAACCGACCACGCCGGCTATATTGACGTCACCAGTTTTCCCTGCAAGCTGACGGGGTATGGATGACAATACTCGTTGTTTGGAAGTTGAATATGAAGCCCCTGAGGCTGAAATGACACGTTTACACCTCAAGACCAGGCGGAGAAAACTCGGACGGGAGGTCGAGCGCCTTGGAAAGGAGTTACTGGTTAGTCAATCTAGCCCACGCATTGAAGATAATAAAAATGGCGGAGTCAATGTGCTTGGCGATGCTTGCGGTGTGACAGGTGATGGGGTAAGAAGTCAAGGAAACTACACTTTTGTAAGAAGAAATGCCAATTATACGTGGGAGGAATCTTTGGATACCTTAAACATTATGGGGAAGACAATACACCTTGGCGTGGGTATTACGTTGGGTATGGGCAATGCTAAAGGTAATTTATGGAAGATGACAAAAGAAATATGGACATATGCGAACACTGGTGTGTTGAAGGACATGATTCAGAAGAAGGAGGCTGATCTCGCCGGCCGACCATTTGAAATACATGCAGGATGTGGCACTTTAAGCCATTCGTGACCAACTCGTGTTATTCAGGGACAAGCCGAATAGAGACTCGTGCCCCTCTGGAAGGATTTCATATTGGCGCATGAACATCAGAGCTACTTTAAACAGGAACGATAACTCTATTCTTGTTTGATTCCAATGGTACTTAATATCACCGAAGTAATCATACATTGTATTGCTGTTTATGTTTTTAAAGAATTAAACCTGTTTGATACAACTAAAAGAAGGAGAAAAAACTTATTTGTTACAGACTTATTCTGACGTAATTATTACCAGATGTATTTCCAATTATATTCATAAATAGGGTTTGATTATCACAAATGGGATTTGTTTTATTAAATATGTAAATAAAATTTATAAAAGCTACATTAAATCCCAAAGCAGAAACTCAAAAATAACTTTAAAATATTTCTCAAACTGAACATTCGTGTAACCTTGCTGTCATACCCCAGGTGGAATTTTAAATGAATTCGCTGAAGAATATGAATGACCAAAAATAAAGTCAGACTAAAATATTCCCAGAGATGTGAAATATATGCTAAATGTTAAAGATTAAAGTTGATTAGTTACATGCAGATATATGTCTAATATTATTGTTTGAAACTCGTAGCGATTTATAATTACATTTCCTAAAATTGTTGGAAGCGAACGTACAATCTGCATAGCAAGCCAGCAAGATCGTCAGAAATACCCTCAGTTGGACCCATGAGAGTTGTTATGTCAACAAACGCACGTGCGTGTATTTGAATCTCTCACCGCCAATCGCATGATTCTTATCAAACACATCATAATAGGCAGCAAAATCCTGTTAGCTAAGTTCTTTGTACTTTAAGTATGGCGACATATATTTTTCATGATTTTGTAAACAATGACATAATGCCATAAACGATTTAAGTACTCGGGATTATTTTTACGAAAGCACCGCAGTCATTTACGCGCGTTCTGATTGGTTTGTCGTATTTTCGCTCATAACTAGCATCGATAGGGAGACGAGTCTTCTTGGAGGTTACGGAAAGAGGCGAATGGTGACGAATGACTTTAAGCGTCAAAGGTCACGTGGTCCGTCCACGGGTGATGGGAGAGAAATCTGCGGCCGCTTCAACTACTTCAGCTGCGGCCGGCCTGAGTTATGTAGACTTGCTCATGTTTCTCTGGTGTGGATACTCGGCCCACCAACACAATCCCCACCCGCGAAGATCCGGGTTAGAATATTGATCTTAAGTAACCCATGCTTGTCGTAAGAGGCGACTAACGGGATCGGGTGGTCAGGCTCGCTGACCTGGTTGACACATGTCATCGGTTCTCAATTGCGCGCAGATCAATGCTCATTCTGTTGATCACTGGGTCGTCTGGTCCAGACTCGATTATGTACAGACCGCCGCCATATAGCTGGAATATTGCTGAGTGCAGCGTAAAACTAAACTCAATCACTCACCCATCACAACCCCTAGGCTCCGGTCAACAGGAGTGCTGGACCTGGCATTTAAGCTGAGCACTGATCATGAGGCAAAAGCTTTCGTCACATGACACAAATTCACTAAACGACAAGGTTTGGGATAAATGGCGATCCAGACCCAGACAGAGACTGTATTTTGACTGGAATAAAGCATGGATTCAAATCAGTGGAACTTGATAACGTTACTTTATTGGACGTATTTACTAAAAATCATAACTGTACCATGGTAAAAAAAATTGAAATTGAGAAACAAATTTGTGAGGAATATATCTGGCCTGCAGTTGTGAGCCCCAAAGGGTCAATTCCCAAAGATAATGGTAAAGCACGTCTAATTCATGATGGGAGTCTCTCAAACAATGCAGGCATGAATTCATACATGGTGGATTGTGAGTGTGAATACATGGACCTCAGACACGCTTTAGACTTGCAGGCATAACTTACATGTATGATAGGTGGCTGCCGCTCGGTGCGTCTAAGAGCTGTCGTATTTTTCAAACTTTGAGTGCCTCTGTTTGTCGCATTATGATGGCGAAATACGGTATTGACATCATCGCGTATTCAGCGATTAGCGATTCTTTTGGGGAGTGTTCTCGAGCTCTGGCCCAACTTTTTAGTCTGTTGCGCGAGTTAGGCTTTATGATTAACTGGAAAAAAGTTGATGGGCCCTGCCAGCAGATTGTTTTTCTGGGAATTCACATTGACACACTGAGTGGGACGTTATCACTTCCTGAGGCTAAACATTGACACACTGAGTGGGACGTTATCACTTCCTGAGTTCTTTTCTAAAAAGTGTAGGGCTAGCAGACGCCAGATTGAACGTCTGATAGTCTGATAGGCATGTTTATTTCTGATAGGCGTGTGAGTGTGAGTGTGTGTGTGAGTGAGTGTGTGTGTGAGTGAGTGTGTGTGAGTGAGTGTGTGTGTGTGTGTGTGTGTGTGTGTGTGTGTGTGTGTGTGTGTGTGTGTGTGTGTGTGTGTGTTACTTTTTACGTAGAGATTTCTTATTCACGTGGAAAGGGTCCTTTCGGGTTAATTTATTTCGTTATTTCATAACCTGTTGACACGGATCGATCATTCATGCTTTCGGTTATTGGTTTGCCTGTCCCAGACTCGATCATTATAGGCCGCTGCGACATACGACACTGGCTTAACTATTATGTCAGTTAACCATTATTCAAAGCTTATAGACTTTCAATATAGATCTCTACAAGGTATTATTTACACAAAAAGGGAATTGGCCAAAATGAAAAAGGTTGATAACAGTTTGTGTTGTTTTTGCAATGATGTAAATGAGAGTGTGTGTCATGTGCACTGGGAATGTCAGGAGACTCAAACCTTTTGGATAAACCTACAAATTTGGCTTAACAATTTTTATCCTCATCCATTGATATTATCAAAAACATGATCCTGTTTGGTACTCAACATGAAAATAGAATACTAAATCACATCATCATTGCTGCGAAGAGACATATTCACATATTTAAAAAATATGCTTCCAAATCTAACTTTTTATATATAAAGAACTATTTTTTGTGACAAATCATATATCAACAAAAAAAAAAAAAAATAAATTTAAATCATAAATGGAGCCTTCTCTCCCAAGTACTAAGATGACTCTAAACTGTATTAATCTGTATCTGACCAGCTACCTAGTTGTCAATCGCCGCATCGTGGAACGATCTGAGGACCGAACTTGGGAGCTCAAACTTTGTGATCATTTATCTTGTTCTGGTCTGTTTGTCCTATTGCTCACTTGTGGTGTAAAAATTTATTGGCCCGATACTCTCCCTGTAAGTGGCAGTAGTTAGGTACTTGTTATTCCCCACTCATTTGGTGTCACCAGTCTATATATGGTCTGATCCCTGAGCTAGTCTATTTAGGCGTGTTTACTTAGCTAGCTACTCGTTGATTTTAGCGGCTTGTTGTGCTTGAGGTGCAAGTTCATTCATGCTTGAGCGGGTACTTAGCTTTAATAAATGGTTGTATCCAACAATCGAGGTTGTGTATTTGCTTACTATTCTGGACCATTTTCCGTCCAGTTTCCCTGGACGGTAGTTGGCGCCGTGACAAATAGACAGGTAAGCCGGAGTTAGAATTATCAACATATTCAGATTGCCCAAACATAAATATAATAGGTGCAAACTATAATATAAAACATTTTATGTTCCGGTTCGTTTGGTGATGAGAGGCAATTAAAACAAATAATGTCACCCAATGTTATATCATTCTCACCAAAGCGACACTCACCGTTAAACAGATTTATGAGAGATAATACTGTCCTGTTCGTATTTTTTGCGAAAGAGAAACGCTTGACTTACATATAGGTACACGTTCATAGACTGACTGACTGACTGACTGAGTTTGGTTTTACGCCGCTTTTAGCAATATTCCAGCAACATCACGGCGGGGGACACCAGAAATGGGCTTCACACATTGTACCCATGTGGGGATTCGAACCCGGGTCTTCGGCGTGACGAGCCAACGCTTTAACCACTAGGCTACCCCACTGCCCCCACACGTTCATAGAATGGATTGGTGTAAGGGTGCACTTATCACATTAATGTACATCCTGTTGTTGACTATACACTGAAATGCACTTTTTAAAACTCAGTTCTGATACTATAAATCGAGAAAAAAAGTTATTAAATGACAAAAATACACATAACATACTTCTCGTGAGTTTTAATAACCACATGTTTCTCTTACAGATGAAGGGATGTTTAAAATGGTGTGTCCATAACATTCAATAAAACTAAGCGAGACAAATACCTACAAGATGTTTCACCACAATCCTATTTTTCTCAGTTCATGTAGGTAACTCAGAAGTAAATTTGCTTTCGCTACATTCATCCCAAGTCCATAGTGCTCACCATCAAAACTCGCCATTCCATCGGTCATGTTGAAGGTATTGAAAACAGGAACTTTCCAAGATCTAAGGAAAGGATCCATGTTGTTATTGTAGCGTTTAACACTGCCATAAGATTGGGACGACACCTTTGGGGACTTCATGATACCTGGAGCATGACTAGCTGCCCATAGAACTTTTGGCCAAGGTCTCGTACTGTTGTGTATGTAGTTGAGAGTTGGTAATAAATACTTCTTTTGAATTACTTTATGGTCATAATGACTGTGAATTCCTATGCCAGTAAAAAGTAATGACTTGTTATTCAATGTTTCGACTCGTTTTTTCAACTTTGGACCAAAAGAGGCGAAGTAAAAATATTTAAGTTCCAGGTTAACTGCACCATTGCAAAGCACTAAGCTCGAACTTCAGATGCAGTCGACACACCTTTTCAGTGAACATGTACATTCCGCTGCACGTATTTCTAATATCTGAAAGATAAAGTTAGGCTTTTTGTAAAATTTGCATGTTGATGCCAAAACACAACACACTAACATGACTTTCACAATGTAAATTCAAAATATCCAAGTGGTCGTGAATGAGAAGCTTTTGTACTTTAACATCTTTATCCGATAGGGAACATACATCACGCAGCGTTTACACGATAAGTTTGTTGCGGTAACAAGTTATTACAGAAAATATTGATCGTATACAGTGACTTAAACAGTGTACTCACAATAATGTTCACATCAGATTATGCAAGCTCAAACTCTTTTTTCAGCTTTGTTGAGAAACACATGTATTCCTTGTTCTATATTCGAACGTCTCTTCTATTGACATAACGGCGTTCGTGTATAAAATGATCTTCTACATTCACTCAAACAGGGAAATGTTCTATGTGCTAACACGATTACCGATTGGAACTTACCCTGCGATACATCATCATTCATAGCTCCATCTTTCATATTTCCTGTCACAATAAGCAGCATAGCTGTATATACATGACGAATCAGAGAATCCCCAACAAACAGAATCGTGCTGCCCTTGAGGATGCTGCAAGCTTCTTCGGCGCTGTGTTCCTTGTAGACATATTGAGTGTCTGATGGGATCCAGGTGGAATATTCAGCATGTTTCTGGTTCCTCATATCATAGCAGTCAGGACACACACATTCTTCCACAGACTTCATGGCACACTTGTTGTTGAAGCAGCAAGGAGTTGATCCTTTCGGATCACACAAGGCTCTAATCCACTCAGCAGCTTTAGATTTGGTGTGGGTAACATTTCCACAGAGACCGTCAGTCCTTTGATAATTCGTGGGGAAACGGTATCGGGCATTTGCGTCAGAAAGAAATTTCGATATTTGTTTATCTTCCGTTTTTGTCAGAGGTCTTGTTTTCCAGTGCCCGGTCAATAAATGTGACAGGATGCTCGAATGCTGGTTGAATTGCTCGAAAGGTGATTGGTTGATTTTCGATGAAGGATAAACCGATGCTTTTATTGCTGGAAGATACCGTTGGAAATGGCTGCCTGATGTATCGCTCAGTATGCTTTGAAAGTTGTTCATGTATCTTACAAGAACCACACACAATGTTATCGTGAACAATGCGAACATCTTCGAGTATGAAACCATGGTGCCAACTCTGGTAACAAAGCCAAACATATGTTAATATAGTCAAATACCGTTCGTTCGAATGAGTGAGTGAGTGAGTTTAGTTTTACACCGCTTTTAGCAATTTTCCAGCAATATCATGGCGGGGGACACCAGAAATGGGCTTAACCCATTGCACCCATGTGGGGAATCGAACCCGGGTCTTCGGTGTGACGAACGAACGCCTTAACTACAAGGCTACCCCACCGCCCCTCCGTTCTTTAGAAGTAAATACTTATTCCATGTTCGACATAACTGCAAATAATATTACTTGATAATTTGAGAAGCAAAAGAATAACTGATGTCGTGAAAATCGCGATGTTGTGGAATTGCACGTGCATGATATTCACCAACATCATAAAACACAGCGATTGAGAGTTTGTGGTTTACCTGTTAAAGACTCATCAAAATGCCAAGATTATCAAGTTGTAAATCAGTTGTTGGCGATCTATAGCACGTGTTTTATACTGTACTGTATTCTTTAATTGGAATGTTTTAACTTTGCTCGCTAGTTTTATATTTGCATATCTGTGATTCTCTAGTACTGTCCATCGTCGACAGGTTTTAAATCTTCCAAATGTTTTCACTTTTTATTGTATAAATTGTTTTTTCGTCACGGTATGGCTGAGATATTGCCGATGTGACGTTAAATATTAACTCACTCACTCACTCAAGTTGTAAATGCATATTTACCCAAGTGTTCAAATTATAGCAATGACAAAATGGATTTACTTTTATATCTTCAAATGAATCTAATAAATGTTTTTAATATTTTAGTTCAATTAAATGAAATTATTAAATTATTAATATCTAGGTACAAACATGGGATCCAAATCAGTCTCCGTCATCATACCAGCCAGAAATCCGAAAAATTTTGCACTGCTGGGATACTCTACTACAATCAGACATCTGGGATATTTGCAAGACTGACTGACTGACTGAGTTTGGTTTTACGCCGCTTTAAGCAATATTCCAGCAACATCACGGCGGGGGACACCAGAAATGGGCTTCACACATTGTGCCCATGTGGGGATTCGAACCCGGGTCTTCGGCGTGACGAGCCAACGCTTTAACCACTAGGCTACCCCACCACCCGGATATTTGCAAGATCTGTTGGGAATCCACCGTTCTTTTGTAATACACATTCTGATTAGAAGGTGGTCAAATAAAACGTAACTTTTTCAGTAGTTTTGTTAAGTTGTGTCCCATCTGGGATTCGAACCCCCAATCGCAGAGACAGGCATCTAATCGCCAGCATACACTTAGCAAACTAACCCCCTCAGCCATCACGGCTTCTACAAATGGAAGTCAGACAACTGGTGGTCTAAATCACCACCTTGTGTACCCCCTCTGAGTGTGTGGGTTCGAATCCCGGGTAGGACTCAACATAACAAAAGTACTAGAACCTGTACTTTACTGAGAAACTGTACTCACATTACAACATGTGTTACATTTGACCACTTTCTAAATGACATTGTGTTTTCATAGTTTCCGGTCGTGGGAGCCTGCCAATTTACGCTTATCACAGGAGTCCACAAATGACGTGGTCTACACGACCAGTTGTCTGACCTTACAGATAGTAGTCCAATCTCATGTGTCTCTCAGTTGCGTCCCCTGGCATACGATAGCAAATGAGTCTTAGGTGCCAGTGTTTGACATCCGGGCTGAAGCCAGTACACCTTACCCCAGCCGAGTTTATTCGAGCGCGTGGTTGGTGTTAAATTCATGAACTCTCAGGTGTTAATTGGTCATAGGCCGATGTCATTGGCGGTCTTCGCATCCTGTATTATCTTGTCCAAGTGCTGATCTACCTTCAGTTGTTGGCGATCTATAGATTGTTGTTATATCATGTATTGTTTAAATAATGCTATTAGTTTTAACTTTACATGCTAGTTTTAATTCAAACTGTGACAGTCTAGTTGTTTTACTGTCCTTTGACGACAGGTGTAATAATATATACATATTGTTTATAAACGTCCAATTTGTTCTCGTGACGATATGGCTGAAAAATTGCCGATGTGACGTTAAATATTAACTCACTCACTCACTCTAATCGATTTTTATTGCGGTTGTTTTAGTTGCACAGCTAATCATCTGGAGTATTTATTCTGATTCAATTAAACTGTGTCCATTCTTGTCAGAGTAAATGGATACTGGAATTAATAACTGCCGTCAGTTGATACATTCCGCTGAAAGTAATAAAATGTTTCTATTGTCAGAGTATTCGTCCTTAATGATTCAATTAAACTGTGATCATTCTTGTCACAGTGGAAAATGGATTCTGGAACTAATAATACTGCCGTCAGTGGATACATTCTGCTGATAGTAATAAAACTGTGAATTGTTCTATTGTCAGAGTATTCTTGTTTTATGATTTAATGACACTGTGATCATTCTTGTAACAATGGTAAATAGATTTTGGAACTAATAATACTGCCGTCAGTGGATGCATTCTGCTGATAGTAATAAAACTGGTTCTATTGTCAGAGTATTTATGACACTCTGGTCACAGGACCGCGGCTCCGTGACAGTGAGGAGATCAAAATATCTGACAAGAGGATCGAGTCAGTGCTGATCCTTGCTGACGTTATCTAATACGGAATCCATTGTTTCTGGGATAATGTGATACTTGACGACCGTGAAATAGATAGTTTGAAGACATTTTAGGAACTAGAAACAACATGAATAAGACAGAAATAATAGTGTTTGAGAACGGGGGCATTATGAAACGTATAGGAAAGAGGAAATACGGGAACATAGACGTAAAGGTTTCATCTTATTGTAACTATTTAGGCATCATTTTTTCATCTCGATTATCATGGAGCAAAGTTAACAATTATACTTTGAAGGCAAATAAGGCACTTCTCTCAAATAAATCACTACAAGATACAAAACTATACCACGGGACCTACTGTTTAAAATCTTTGATACACAACAAAAACCCAATTTTGTTTTATGGTGCAGCCATATGGGGTTTTGAGGAGAGAGCCTTCATCGAACAGATTCAGTATAAATTCTGCAAATTCGTTTCATGTGGTGGAAGACACATGTTAATGTAGAAGCAATTGTGGACGTTATGCTTTTCATGTTGAGTATTACGAGGGAAGAATGAAATATTGGTGTAAATTTCTGGGACTACAAACCAACAGATACCGTAAGCAAATCAACCTATCAGGATCTCAGAACTACATTGGCATCTCTTATACGATAAATTCTTTTCATGTATGACTCTCACAAGATGTTGAAGATGTGTCACATTTTATAAGCGTTTTGACTGTCATCAGCAAGAACGGTATAATACAATTTGAGAATCTGGAAAATTGACCCTGGATTTAAATCATAATTAAATACAGAATATTACCTGTCCGCAAGTACGATCACAACTGTATTGATTAAGATCATCCAAACTCCCAATGAGAATAAATGCAGGAATGTGGGAACGAATACCCCATGAAGAAAGAATATGTTTAATGTGGGAAAATATCATTTTCTACTAGATCGTCCTGCCTATCACTACTCAAGAATAAGATATCTTCCATTGTACTACTTTTTTCAAACCACTATCATGAAATTTTATATTCTGATAACATGTGTAAATCCTATCTTGCTCAACAATTGTGCAAAATTGCATAAGGAATCACTGTCTAAAAATAGGAAAATGTTTTTGAGTGAGTATTTACTGTGTTAAAATGAATTGCTCATCACCTTGTAATTGTTATTCAATAAATGTATGTTTATCGTGCATAGGTCATTGACCTTTATACCAAAATATACTCTAAGTTAGGTAGGATAGCCCAGTGGTTAAAGCGTTTGCTCGTCACGCCGAATGCCCGGGTTTGATTCCCCACATGGGTACAATTTGTAAAGCCCGTTTCTGGTGTCCCCCGCCGTGTTTTTGCTAGAATATTGCTAAAGCGGCGTAAAACCCAACTCACTCACTCATTCGAATGACAGCGTGAGTATCACTCTGCTCTAAGGCATCACTCGAATCACCTTACCTTATTTTATACTTAGACGGGGGCTGCTTTTAAGGACATCCCCATTTTAATTTTTCAAAAACATTGTGTCAAGATATTCAAGCTGGCACCTTTTACACTATGTTGAGAGCTGACACTTCTGTGACCATTCAGTATTTATTTATTCAGGATTTACCAAGAAAAACCGCAAACAAAATGGGGATCGTGCGGCTGGAACATAGCAAAACCAATTTGCCTGAGATTGACAGATATTATGTAGCAAAATAATGCATAAAACAGCTGCATTTGTATTATTTCCTAGGTGAGGCTTTTAAGTACTAGGTGAGTACTTTTTAAACGCCCCTCGTACGTAGACACACTACATATTTGAAATGGTATCACTGAGATATTTGATTTGAATGGGTAAAGCAAATATTAGGAATTTGCAACTATCTGTGAACTATCGCATAACAAATACGTTTCAGATAGAATATGCTACTTACCACTCCGTGCTGTAAATGAAAGCAACAACCCCTTTGATCAGGACGATCGTTAGACACGTCCTCAAGACAATGCAAATCTCAACTGAAAAATCACGTTCTGAATCATGTATCATGACAGAAATTAGAACCAGTTTCATAGCAGATAAACATCTGGTGGCTGGTATGAAATAACATTGTCATATCGACATGCCCCGACGAGTCTGTTGTCCGTGGACTTCCCTCACCTGACGTGACAACTTGCATGAGTCGCATTAATACTTAAACTGTAGTTGCCTGTTACTGATAGCAAACAGTGATAAATACAACATGTCTGAAGTTCTTCTGTATTCTCCACCACCGTTTGTGTAGTGTAAGGAGAGCATTCAAGCGTACGTATCGGTAGAACAATTTGGGTATATTTCTAAATATATGTATCTGTTTGCATGCACACATTCCAACTGCTGTGCAAGATCCACAATGCATATGTTGTTGAGTACTACTAATCAGGATTAATCCTTGCTCACTGTCATTCACCTGATGAAGGAGCAAGAATTAGCTCTGAAACGTCGTATGAACAATAAAATTAAATTGTTTTTATAAAACGTGTCATGTATCCAACTTCTAAATGCCTTTCAAGAACTTAAATAAGAACATTATTTTGACTGCTAATTGACACGACACACGAGCCGCTTATAAAGAGATATAAACTGATGCCAGGAAAAACCTTTCAATTCTATATTTTGCCTAAATAAAGGTACCGTCTTTCTAGTCATATCCGCGATAAACCTGTAGCAAATACGATATGTCTGAGGCGCCCTGTCATAAAAATAGGAATCAACCTAACATGGATATCTCGCGATCGTCTTTATTTATCTGAGGTATGAATTACCTAAACAACCTTATGGTGATCGAGTTAGCACTCCGGTCTGCTCCAATGGAGACGAGGAGATCGTTGGCAGTGCCTGTATTCGTCTTTGCATGTTAATCTGCCCTTAAGCAATTTCTTGGAGCGACAATATAGACGAGAGGGAATAAGTTTTGATGTTATAATGTACATGTATAAGAACACAGGGACGTTTTCCAACACAAAACGGTGCTCAGCTAGTATCCTTCTGTTCAGGAGTGCCAGGTCACAGCATAAAAAAATTGCAACAGAATTGATTATCTTTATAGCCCCTGGAACAATCACGTGCCAGTATCACTCTCACTGACAGGATAAGAGGCAAAAGACCGGGCGCCTCCAGATCAAGTCTTCCAAAGCGAGCTGGCTTGACAGTTTCGGCTTGGCTCTTAAGCCCTGTCATCGCTGTCCTGTGGCTGTACCCTTTGATGGAAAAGTGTTAGGTTGTAAATATCACAAAATACCCTGATTGGGAGTTATTTTGCCGGTGTCCTTTTGTATCTTCAACACCCTTCTGGCTGCTCCCTAAGGCGGTGTCTTTTGTATCTTCAACACCCTTCTGGCAGCTCCCTTAGGCAGTGTCTTCCTGTATCTTCAACACCCTTCTGGCAGCTCCCTTACGCAGTATCCTCCTATATGTTCAACACCCTACTGGCAGCTCAGTCAGGCAGTGAGTATAGCTTCAAACTTTAAATATATATATGTATAAATCTCCTATCCCGAAGGCCCCTCTGGTCAAATATTTAATTACATCCAGGATTTCTCAATAACTGTGGGTATAGACAAAACACAAGAGAACGGAACCTACAGGGTAGTATACTGAGCCCATACCTTTTTAACTTTTGAACATAAAATGACCTCTGTGAGGGAACCTCCTCTGAAGTAAAAACTTCAAAATGCCTCAAAATAGCTAATAAGGTTTTGCGACAGGTACTAAACAAAGTCCAAGCTTTGGAGTAGCCTTCAAAGGTAAACATATACACTCAATGTATCTAAAAAAATAAACCCAAAAGCAAACAAAGTACCAAGACCTTATAATGGATTAGTACCTCACCTGGAATCCCAATGCCAAAAAATAATAAATAGGCGCCTAATATACAAGACCTAAACACCCACCGCTGCCTTGTAGGTTTTAACTGGGGGCTTCCAAAGATACCCTTTTATCATTATACACATCACTAATCAGGTCCAAAATAGATTACGGCTTGTAATCTTAAGCAATCTAAACGAATAGGTTTTGACACCCACTCATGACAAAACTGAATCATACAGACCTCCCGATAATCAATCGATGTCCACGGCAAAACTAATGGACATTGTAACAGAATTCAAAATCTCGCTAGTCAAGCAACGCAATAACAATTTAAAACAGACTTACTCAAAGGCCTCCAAGCAATAAAAAACACCCAAAACACCAAAAACAAAACAAATCAAAAACCAAAATAACCTAAACCAATAAAAACCAAACGCTAAAAAGCATCCAGGATATGGACCTCGACTCGTTTACTTTGGGCCGAGTATAATGGCAGAGGAAACGGGATGTCATGGACGATGCATGTTGATGTTCCCCCTTATAAAGTGGAACTGGAGTGAATCGTGCATGTCATGTATCAAGACTGTGCTGTTGTTTGTATTGTCCCGATTGAATTATATCATTGTATATGTTTTGATGCAAGACTATGCTTATGCAGGATATATTATCACATAACATATAATAAGTAAATATAATGGAATATGAATTCTTATTTACTTACTGAATACATGTATAACCAAATATCATGAACATCAGGTCACAATAATTATGATGATGTTGTGTTCTTTCTTTGTTTCAATTTTGCTACTTTAAGCTCATCCCAGGGCTTGTACCTGAACAAAATACCTAATGTTCTGAAGAGGATGTCGATTAGAAAACCTGAATATGCTTCAATGCTAGGTTTTTCATCACAAGATTGGTCTCGAGGTAATGGAAAAACTTTATTGTCAAAGACGAATTTAATATACTACCCATCAAAAGTTTAGACTCGCATAAATCAATCACTATATGTTATGTATGTACATATGGTTACAACAAAGATGAATTTTTCCACTAACTTGGGGATCATAATTGCACGAGGATCATGCATCAAATTGCTGAAAAGCATGTGCAAATATCGTGCAAGTGAACAGCTGGGTTTTGGTGTAAAGTTTTGATAAAAAAATCGCCATTTTTTCACCGAGTTTCATCATTTACCGATCACATGACAATAAACTTTTCAACGTCACGAATTTGTTTTACAATACATGAGCTCATGTTTAAACAGTACCTTTAAACTGTATGGATTATTTTACAAAATCTAGTTCAGAACTGTTGACTGAAGTTAGTGGCTACATTTACACTAGTGAGTCTAAACTTTTGATGGGGAGTATATATGTACAACGTGCATATTTGTCACAATTGATAGGGTCAGGGTAAAATAGTGACAACCCACACATCATGCTTTTTCCAGATACATGTAATTATATTTAGTGGTTTCCAAGCTCTAGTATTACTATATGAGCATGAGTTGTCTCCCCTGCTTATTGGTATTAATTATTGTCAATTAGATATCGCATACGAGTGATTTATTCTTCTTTATACAATCACGTTATACAGTCATATACCCAATACTATGGATCTAAGACACATAATGATTGATCTCATCTTATCTTATCTTTTTTAAACAAAATTAAGAAGGAGGCTATATGCTAAAGATGTCATCACGCTCATGCGTTTTGGAGAGGGCAGATTCCCTGTGTTATGTAATTATCTCGCCGGGAATCTCTATATATTATCGTCATTCCGAGAACACCGTCTCCAAACCGCAAAACCTCTACTTTAGGGAGAATTGAAATGAAATTCTACAAATTTTAAGAATTGGAAGTTTTAAAAAATATCTGTAGGTATATTTGATAAATAGGTTGATTTTTTTTCTGCTTTAGATAAATAACGCTTCTAGGATGTTTCGGATGTATAAAGCCGACTCTTGTACAGGATGAGGTTGCAAGTAGGATACGTCTAGCATCTCGAAAATGTTGACAAGCTCTTTGATTATTCAGATGAAGGCTTCACTTAATAATAGTATGTTAAAATGCCCATGATTTGCATTTGTGATCCATATAGTCCATATAGCCTTAGCAACCCCATTTTAGCGACAGGATGTGCAAGTCCATCAATACGTTAATTCGATAGCAATCTGTAACTTCTCCCTCATCTTTGAGTCCCGGATGTTGTTGACGGAAGTGTAGGTATGCACATGCACCTAAGGGAGGCAAGCGAGTGTTATCTTGTTATCTTCGCGGACGTTCATTTATAAATACGGAAACACGTCGAGGGGTTTTCTCAAGTGTATAACATTATACACAAGATAAACCACCCGATATACCGAGCATTCAAGAATATGTTTCGGATACGTATATTTGAAAGAATGAACCCAGGTAAACCGTTGTATCGATAATGCGCACATCCTTAGTTGATGAATAATTTTTTAACTTTGGAAAGAATACTGTTACACATAAAGTGTCGTGCTGGTTCCACATACATATAACCTTGGAACTAGTATTCAGATGTGCGGCTAATTCATATATCATAGTACATGTGTAAGTCTGATCTCGGGCATGTACAGTCGGACACTGATGTGTCGAAGTTGAAACTTACTTCGAGGTATCCAAGGTTCAACAACCGCAGACCGCCTCCGTGGTGTAGTGGTTAGAGCGGGTTCTATCCCCGACCGCGTCATACCAAATGACGTTGAAATATGGTACTTGTTGGTCCCTGCCTGGCGCTCGGCAATAATGGGTACAGGGACTGGTCGGCTCGGAATCAGTATAATGTGTCTGAGTGGGGTATTCATGCTTAACTGCGGCATGGTATCTCAGTGAGCTAGCACTATAAAACCAGCTTCAGTCTGGGCTAGTACAAGCAGCCGCACATACACATACACACGCATGCACGTCGCCATATGAGCGAAATATTCTCAAGCACGACGTTAAACCCAAATTCACCTCACCTCAACAACCGCAAAATGACTGCATAAAGAATAGGCAGGGACCAAGCCTACTGGAGACAGCAGTACGTTCGACTGTTTGTAAAATGATTTCACGCAAGAACACAATGTTAAACGATGTTGTATAAATGGTTTTCGTATTCGTTTCACATTAAAAGAAGTATTAACTTACCCATCAATAAGACAAATACCTACAAGATGTTTCACCACAATCCTTTATTTTTCAGTTCATGTAGGTAACTCAGAAGTAAATTTGCTTTCGCTACATTTATCCCAAGTCCATAGTGCTCACCATCAAAACTCGCCATTCCATCGGTCATACTAAAGGTATTGAAAGCAGGAACTTTCCAGGATCTAAGGAAAGGATCCATGTTGTTATTGAAGCGTTTAACACTGTCATAAGATTGGGACGACACCTTTGGGGACTTCATGATTCCTGGAGCATGACTAGCTGCCCACAGAACTTTTGGCCAAGGTCTCGTACTGTTGTGTATGTAGTTGAGCGTTGGTAACAAATACTTCTGTTGAATTACTTTATGGTCATAATGACTGTGAATTCCTATGCCAGTAAAAAGTAATGACTTGTTATTTAATGTTTCAACACGTTCTTTCAAATGTGGGCCATAACCCGCATAGAAGAAGTACTTCATTTCCAGGTAGACTGTACCATTGCAGGCATGAATCCCATACTTCAGATGAAGTCGACATACTTTTTCTGTGAACATGTACATTCCACTACACATGTTTCTAATATCTGAAAGACAAAATTAGGATTTGATAAAACAAAATTGAATATGTTAAGGCAAATATAACGTTTGCATTTATTTATTTAATCTTTGAAGCTTTATATGAACTGCTTCTACAATAACCTCTTTCTGAATACAGATGTATCAGGGTATAAAACCATATAGCAGTCAGACGTATACATTTCTTACGGTAACGAGATATTATGTTAGGACAGGGTTAAGCAGTTTTATCCAAGTAAAATTTGATTTAAGAAGCAATTATACTACTGTCTAATATAATACTGATATAAATCTATCTATTCAGTCTGTAAATAGCCAAGTCTGGAGCTGACAATCCAGTGATCAACAACATGAACATCGCTTCGGTCTGTAAATAATCAAGTCTGGACCAGAAAATCAAGTGATCAACAGCATGAGCATCGATCTACGCAATTGGAATACGATGATATGTGTCAACCAGGTCAGCGAACCTGACCACCAGATCCCAATATTCGCCTCCTACGACAAGCATGGGTTGCTGAAGATCAATTCTAACCGGGATCCTCAAGGATAGAACTATTCTGTGAACCGAACATATAGAACTATATGAACTTACCTGGACGCACATTATCCCTCATAGCTCCATCTTTCATATTCCCTGTCACAATAAGCAGCATAGCTGTATATACATGACGAATCAGAGAATCCCCAGCAAACAGAATCGTGCTGCCCTTGAGGATGCTGCAAGCTTCTTCGGCGCTGTGTTCCTTGTAGACATATTGAGTGTCTGATGGGATCCAGGTGGAATATTCAGCATGTTTCTGGTTCCTCATATCATAGCAGTCAGGACACACACATTCTTCCACAGACTTCATGGCACACTTGTTGTTGAAGCAGCAAGGAGTTGATCCTTTCGGATCACACAAGGCTCTAATCCACTCAGCAGCTTTAGATTTGATGTGGGTAACATTTCCACAGAGACCGTCAGTCCTCTGATAATTCGTGGGGAAACGGTATCGGGCATTTGCGTCAGAAAGAAATTTCGATATTTGTTCATCTTCCGTTTTCGTCAGAGGTCTTGTTTTCCAGTGCCCGGTCAATAAATGTGACATGATGTTCGAATGTTGATTAAAGGGTGCGTCGATTTTCGATGAAGGATAAACCGATGTATTGATTGCTGGATGGTTCTGTTCAAAAGCGTTGCCTGATGACTCGCTGGGCATACTTGATGAAGTGTACAGGTATTTAACAAGAACCACACACCATGTTATCAGTATCATCATTGCAAACTTCCGCTTGTACGAAGCCATGGTTCCGATTCTGTGAAATCAAAGCACCACATATTTGATTTTCATGGCATTCCTCAATATACATGTTTACATTGTTAGTTACATTGAACACATACATTACGCTTAATAGTAGAAGATATTGTAAATATTCATATAAATGGTTAATACGGGACCGGAGGCACATGCATAGCGTAAACTATGAACAGCCTTGTAAATGTAGTATTCATGTAGTATTATCTATTGTTCATTCCAGCTGAGTTTCTGTTCCGTGCTTTATTATAAATTAGTTCAATTTAAATACGTTTAGCAGACTTTTGTATTTTGTGTTTAAAGTCTGAAAGTCTGAAGTATATTGGTATAGACCTAGAATTCATTTTCTGTCACTGTTTAACGGTTTATTTCTTGGAAGAGACGAACCAAACATTATTTGTACGGTTTTTGTACTTGGTCACCTGTTTATTAAGTACCAATCCCCGTTGCAATTATTTGTTGAAACAGATTGCCAGTAACCTGTGTTTATCGTAGGAGGCGAATGAGAGGTTGTTCAGAACCTGGATAACCAGAGGAAAACTTGCTTCATCTTGATATAGGGTTGTGTCTGCGCGTGCGTGCGTGCATGCGTGTATGTGTGGCCCAGGGACTGTGAGACGGACTAATTAAGTACGTTCCCCCCAAATTCATTGTAGTTTTCTTCATGGTTTATTTGCACAGATTCGAACATGTGCAAGTTATCATGACAGCGCTGAAACATCACTGATTGAAAGAACAACGTTATTGTAAAAAAGGGGTTCGATTCCCCGGATGAGTACAATGTGTGAAGCCCATTTCTGGTGTCCCCCGCCGTGATATTGCTTGAATATTGCTAAAAGCGGTGGCGTAAAATGGTTCGATACTCAAGTATATTTACTAATCCGACAACATCTGTATGTTCATGGAATTCTGAACAACATACTGTGACGATTGGATTTCATTGTGATCCAGCAGGACAGTCTCAAATCAGTGGCTTATTGATCATTGTGATTATAGGCTTAACTACATGGTAACACGCCGATGTGTAGCAATAGCCCATGACGCAACGATACTAGCATTATGTGTATATTGTACACATTAGCTGACATACAATATGATGTGGTCACAGGACATTTACAGAAGGTATAATTGCCTGGTTTACCTTCACGGAAATGTTAAGTTCACCAATTTCATTGTGGATGTAACACGTTTTGGTGTTTGGGACATATATGCATTGCACTAACACCCCTTGTGGCATATGTAAGCAAACACAAGTAGGTAAAGAGTTGGCGGGCATCCAGTATATCTGTATTTATGTCGTTTGAATATACAAACAGTTTGTAACAGCATCCATCACAATAGGAATATGCGTACATGTTATGAGCAAATTGCCCCGATCACAGCATCACTCGGGAACATGTCCTAATCCTGACCACGACCAGGTGAATGAAGTCCAGAGATATTGATCATGGCATAAGGACATGACAGACAATAGCAGAAAACGTTATTATGAAAATGGATATGTTAACTAATGTTAATTTCATATTTAAATCCATAATTAATTGTCGTGGTTTAACAACTTTACCTTTGTTTTTTACTACAATTGTTTGTAAATTATGGAATTCAGAGAACAAATTTGGCATTTTGGAAGTTGATGAACAATAAGAAATGCGATATATGATACTTTATGGATATATGATATTTTATGGATGACAACTATATAATATCATAAAGAAGTTGTCATCCATAAAGTATCATATCTTTCTCTAAGAGAACTATCGTATTGCCTTTCTAAAGGCAAGAACTTAGCACAAAATTGCTGAATTTTAATTTACTCGCACACTCTTTCTAATTAAACATAGGAGGTTGTGTCAGTGGTTCCTGAGATGTTGCTTTGTTTTCTCTTTTGTATTTTGACTGAGGTGATAAGCAATATGTAAGTACTAACTGGTGCAGGGTTTATTGGACAGCGATGTGTGCGCTAGGTGCCCTAGGCTCCTATTGTCTAAGATTAAGATTGCTTTGTCTCCGGACAATAGGGAATTGAGAGTGTGATCTAAAGAAGTATCTTTTTTCTGTATCTTTCTATTTCTGGTTGTTGGTGTTTAGTTTTAAATTATTATTATTTACTTTATTTCCCCATCCCGTTTTCGATATTGCTGTATCTCATTCCTTGAAAATGTTCGCTCATGACCAATCACTAATATATTTTTTTTGCATTTCTCTATTTTATTGTATATATTTGGTCTAACACCAGATCAGACTATGCAGCTAAACTATATAGTTTTGGTCTTGTTTGGGTTGAATCGGACTTGCCATTTACGGGCACAGTTTGAATTTTTTGCTGAATTGTCATTGATACAATTTGCTGCGGAGATATGATCGTCATCGATAATATGTGGACGTATCGTCTGGAAATAGGTATATGTTACTCGCTATGCCTTCTACAATGTCGTTTATGCAATTTAAACCATAAACAGCAGTGGTCCTACGACCGACCCCTGGGGGACCCCTGCTTGTACATATTTTGATTCTGAACTATAACCATTAATGACTAATTTTTAAACTCTGTTTTCTAAGTAGTGAGTGAGTTAAGTTTTACGCTGCTTTTAGCACTATTCCAGCAATATCACGGCGGTTTTTTTCTAAGTAACCTTTGAACCATTTCAGAAGATCACCTTGGATACCACAAACGTTAAGTTTATGGATGATAAATCCATGCCATACCCTATCAAAAGCTTCTCTTACATCGCAAGAAACAGCTCCATGTTAGTCTAATGCACTAGCAATAATATTATTATATGAGTTGATATGATGTTGAGTCCGTTAGCATGATACTTGTCAGAGCTGTTCATCATATACACTTCATAATGTGATTATATATTTTCTAAACAAATTATGAACGATTACATTTATTTCATATCTATAAATTAAATTTTGACATAACAAGCTTGACAAAGACTGTCTAGTAAACATTTGCTAAGGAGATGGTTGATTTCTAAAATATATCACATTCAAAACACTGAAATTAACGTTGAAACAATTACGAAATGTGCAAGTTACTTACGATCGGCACAATGACATGAGAGTGAACGAATGTGACCAAGGACGTCAGGAAAAGTATTTGGTCAGTAGAATCATTATATATAGCACGCACTGTATCTGCGTTTACCTGGAACTGATAGCTGTCAGAGATAGACGCAACCGGTATATACTGCCATTGATTAGGGTACTTAATTACCCCGGGCATACTGATCCCGGGGCAATATTCCCGGGGGCTGATGTCCTGATACTCTTAACAACAACCGGTCCACCCTGTCTTAATGATTTAATTAACATTTTTGTCTGATGGGTATTTACGTTCGATTGCACGTATTTCACACGAAGTATGTGTGGTCAGTAGAAGTTTTGATGTTATGTTTTCCTACATAGACCCACCATGAGAGAAAAATAGGACCCTGTTTCGTCAAAAGAAATGGACATTGTATATTTGTATTTTGTCCGTGTAATTTTGTACTCCTAATACATAAAATTAGGCATACAAATGACATTTAGGTTTTGCATAATTCCAACGTCATGTCAAATCGTTAGAGAGGGGTAGTTGAAATCTTCATTTCTAATTATTAGGGGGTCACATATATTTCCCAAGGTGCTTAGCTAGTGCAGCCTCTCACAAATGATGATTAGGTGTGATATAAAGTATCCTTTGTTTAATATATGAAGTAAATACTTCAAACAATAAAATTATTTTCTTTCAATATACATTAGATTCTCACACCAAATTACGCTTAAACGAAAGGTTATTTCACCATTTGATGTATCATTTTACACATTTGGAAGTACAATACATTATGCACAATAGTTAACACTAATCTTGATGTCATTAAAGGAAGATGAATACGGTTGAAAGGTTACTAATGGTGATGTAATTAATGGTTGAAGTCATGGCGTCGCAATCGTCAGTATTACATCCCCATGAGACGCATACTCTAGTTTTCCTTTGTATATACTCGCATTCTGAAAGAGGGGTAAAATCCCATATTAAATGCATACAAGAAGAAATTATCCAAAAATGTTTTTCTATATTGAGTATTTTTTCTTATATGAATCTAAGTCGCTTGGTAATATTCTTTAAATTACTTTTTGAAATACATCAAGTCACTTTGCTTCGCTAGCATTTATTGATAAATGTAGATGACGAAATGTCAAGCTGATCTGTTTTTTATGTGTGTGCAATAGCATGAGATTTATTTCATCCCATTACGACATACATGTACATTATGATCAGAAAACTCTATACATCTTTCACGCCTGAATCACAATTCAGGGCGTCATTGAGATGGGAAACACATCAGACAAACATACAACCTTAAACGAAGATCAGGGGCGGCTTAACTACAGAAGATGTTATTACTTTCACAGTCAAATATGATAAAAAAATAAATAAATGCAAACTGATATCAAACTGAAACTAAAGCGGCTATCACAAGTTATATGTCTGGAAAGTGTCCAATTTGTGTATATCGCCAGAGTATACATACAGACGTAAGTTTCTGATATTTCTTCCCATTGTTTATGAATACGTTTTAGATTGTTGTAATTTTCATTGAAACTGAGTACATGGACACGGGATCCACTGTTCCCATTTGCGCACGCTTACTTTACTTTACTTTGGCATCCTTTACGGTGATCTGCGTAATATTATGTAAATATAGTCTGTTACTGGAAACATAATTACTCATTACATTCGACCCAAGTAGTTGTGTTCCACAATTCTACTTGTATTTTGTACATGTGGGGTTTAAGTTTTAAGTAGAATAAATTGCTAAGGAAATAGCTGAATCACATTATTGTATGTTAAAATGTGTGTTTGAAGTTAAGTGGTTGTGTACCACAATCCTACACTGTACTCCATATTGTCGGGTTTTAACTTTTAAGTAGAACAAAATGCCTTGGAAAACAGATGAATTACATAGTTTAATGTTTTCTTTACACTTTGCACTGCAGGAATAGGTACATGTCTATGTCTCTATGCCATCTATTTCTAATGATGGTTAGGGGCGGTGGGGTAGCCTAGTGGTTAAAGCGTTCGCTCGTCACGCCGAAGACCCGGGTTCGCTTATCTACATGGGCACCCATTTCTGGTGTCCCCTGCCGTGATGTTGCTGGAATATTGCTAAAAGCAGTGTAAAACTAAACTCACTCACTCGCTCTAATGATGCCTAAACGCAACGGAATAAATCAATTTTATGTCATCAGTGTTTTACAAGTTTGAAATAAATAGATAAAAATCCACATATTCTCATATAATGAATTATTTCCATGCATTTCTGATGATGCTCAAAGATTAAGAAACGAATCAATTTTATGTGATCAGTTTTATACAAGCTTAAAATCAATGCAAATGAAAACACCATGCCTCAGCTGTCTGTATAGGATTTGAAAGTGATGCAAATGACTGTCAGTGTTACATATACTCCAGACGTGATCCACATCTATATGTTATGGGAATGATTGTCTATCATAAGGACGTCCAATATATTGGACGTACATTAATGTTTTCGATAGTATTCACAGTACGTTATCTGATATCAAGCCCCAGGGATTCATTACGTCAGGGATATGCCATGACACGAAGGGGGCGTAATAGTGCTTAGTGAAGGTATTTTGAGGATTCCGTTGTTCGCACGCAGACAGACATACAGTTTATTTGATTATCACCGTATGTACAGCAATATTCCCCAACAAACCTGAACCAACACCCATCCATATCTCTCTACCCTTCATTGGAAAATCCTCCCACCACATCAGCCGTCTCCTGAATCGACAGGCCGGCGAATGCCATTCCAAATTATGCTTTAAAAATTATTCTGACTATGTTCCCTATTCTAAAACTCTGAAATTTTCTAAACAAAATTAAAGGAACATCTGACACTTGAGCAAGATATTATGTCAGTACTTTGCACTATGGAAAATCTCTTCCGATTCAAATGTCTGGCATGCCGTGCTCATGTCTAGTATTCCAAGTCGGTTGGACACCCGCACCCAGTTGCGTCGACCATTCTGAAGTACGATTTGCAACAACAATTTAAACATAGCTTTTTAGACCCGACCCTTAATGTATCTAAAGCTATGGTTTACCCTTAGATACCCTTTTAAAGCATTTGATGTCATGATTGCTCCCATTGTATTGTATGCGTGTGAAATCAGGGGCTATGAACATATCGAGATTATTGGAAAACTCCATCTTAAATTTCTGGTTTAAGAAACTCTACATCAAACCTGTTTATATATGGCGAGCTAGGCAGAGAACCAATGAGCATTACAATAGCGAAGAGATACATCAGTAACTAACAAAAGTAAGATAACGAAGCAATTTAGAGTACTTGATGCATGATAGAATAAAAAATGGTAAAGAAAATGTTTGGCTTAAAAATGTAGAGGATATACTGAACAGAAGCGGACTGACTGATGTGTTCAGAAATCCATATAATTATTCCCCCAAATTGGTTTCATTACAAGTACAAATCTCATTAAGAGATCATTTTTATCAATCCTGCGGAGGTTATGTTATCAATAGCGCGAAAGAAATTAATTATACACTAATTACAGAAAACCCGTCTTTCGAACAACTTTTACTTCTCGAAAAATCATTATATCTCCGGCTTTTGAAATTAATAACAAGCAATCCCAATTGTCCAGTAGAAACCGGCAGATGGCGTGATCTATCTCGTGAAGAGAGAACATGTCCTCCAGCCATTGCAGATGAAATACACTATTTATTTAGATGTACAACCTTTGAAACAGAACGTCTTCTTTATGTTAATGAATTTTATTTCAAATGGCCAAATATGTACAAATGCAAAAGTTTAATATGTAGAAGAAAACTGTCAGAATGAAGATTCTCTCGGAATACTTACATATTGTTTTTGAACAGTTAAAATGACCCATGTTACTGATATCACCATTCTTGTCTGTTTATGTAATATATGTTCATTTGTCTTGTCTTGTACCACCGTGGGTAGTTTTTGAGAAATATACTTTGATTTATTGATTGAGTTTACTCGTCTGTGATCGCCTTCTTCCGCGAGAGAAGTTTCGGAAAATATGGCGGGTGTACACTTATCACGTGACCGGGCTTCTGTCTTATCTCTAAACAAACGCCCTTATTCTGAAATAAGAACAGATTGGCACAAAAGAAGTGTTTCGTTGCACTTCATATACTGTTTTGCTAAAATATATACATAAACTATTACAACTACAACACTGCATGACAATTTATATTTGTACATCAGAGTGACCTTGCCCCTCAGATTCTTTTGGACTTCGATGACCACATGTAGATGGAAAAGTAAGCAAATAGAAATGTATTTTTTTTGGCCACTTGAAGACTGACATTTTCTCAATAAACATAGCTTGACAAAGGTACTATACAGACCGTAAAGATAGGAGAATGAGTACAATCATACGACAGACTCAATATTTATAACAATCCTCTGGCGGGTTATAATTATTATTTATAATTTAAGGTTTCATTAAGTCTGGCTGCTTATACAGTCAAGTTGGCAATTAGTATTTTGCAAATCCTTCGTGAAAAAAGACCTGACATACACTACAAAAATAATTTGGTTTCCGGAACACTGAAACTGAGAAGAAACGACATGGAAACCACCATTTCCAGTTGGTTTCCATGTAGTTCCCTATAGTTTCATTGTGGTTTCCATGAAAACTGAAACTGAATTTTGCACCATTTCCGGCTGGTTTCCAGTGCGATTCATTACCCACTCCTCCAAGCAGGATCCAGCTGATTTCCGTTTTCGTTTATTGTAGGTTTCAACCTGGTTTCCGTGTTTTCGTTTATTGTAGGTTTCAACCTGGTTTCCGTTTTTTCGTTTATTGTAGGTTTCAACCTGGTTTCCATGTTTTCGTTTATTGTAGGTTTCAACCTGATTTCCATGTTTCCGTTTATTGTAGGTTTCAACCTGGTTTCCATCTTTTAGTTTGTTGTAGGTTTCAACCTGGTTTCCATGTTTAGTTTGTTGTAGGTTTCAACCTGGTTTCCAAGTTATAACCTAGTTTCCATTAAAACTGAAACTACATTTTGCACCAGTATCTGGATGGTATCCATGTCGGGACTTTACCCACTCGTCCATGGAGGCTCTTGCTGGTGCTTAGTTCATTGTTGTTTCCAACCTAGTTGCCAGCTTATAACCTGGTTTCCATGAAACTGAATCTGTTGTGCCGGACCCTTACAGGCTCCTCCAAAGTGAGTGAGTTAGAATTTAACGTCCCCCCTGCAATATTTCAGCCATATAGTGACGAGAAATGTTTTACATAAACAAAACAAAATAATTGCTAAATAATCGGTCATCGAAGGACTGTAAAATAACTAGAGTATCACAGATGGAGTGTAAAACTAGCATGAACATGTAAAACTATTTTATTTACGAAGACAATACAATATAAAAACGGGCTATAGATCGCCAACAACTGAAGGTAGATCACCATACTAGGAACCATGCGCTCCTCCAGAAAAGAGGTTGTGTTTCATGCAACACACATGCAAAATCAGGTATTTGATACAATTGCACAATGATAAAACCGTCAGGATGACAAATAAATAACAGAATAAAACACAAAGTCATGATAGGTTTATTTACATTCAACAATTTGCTGATAAACAAATGATATTTGGAATGTTCACATTAATAAATTCACATTTTCAAAATGCATAAATATACTCATGCCAATAATGGTTGTCACCCCTTCAATTTTTTTAATTGGAGAGGGGTGTGGGTGAGGGTGGGGAGGGGTGACAACCATTATTGGCATGAGAATAATTAAAAGCAATATGGGAATAAATAGCAGTGAGTATGGAATGTTTTCCTTAAACTCATCAATGTAGATGAATCCATATTATTTGGTTTGCCAATTTGAGAAATGTTAACTCTTTCCCCAAGAGAGGAAGAACTTTCTGCTTCTTCTTCTCCGGGCAGTCAATCGTTGTCAGGACCTTCTTCCTGCTTTCCAGCTTCTGATATTTAGAAAACAATAAACAATCAGTACAAACAAGCATTCGTCAACAATTTCGCTAGCTGGAGAAAGGAAAACTGTCCAATGTTCCTTAAGCTTGAGGAAAAATAAACTGTAACCACTGTCCAATAAGCACAAAGTTCAATAAATCAAAACTGATCATTTGACCTGAAAAGTGATAAAAGTTTCAATCGCAGAAGAACTTAGTGAAATTTGTAAGAGTAGAGAGACAAGCGAGAGAAGGACATATTTCCTTAGCTTTGGTTGGACATTTGATGACTGACAAAAAAAGATTTTCTTTCACTAAATAACAGTTGTGACTTATAGAAAACATTGACATTGAATTAATAACATCTCTTAGGAATGCACACTAAATTCATACTATCATTGCCTATTTTTCCGAGAAATTCTCATGTGAAAGCTATAACTTATTTTCTGAATGTTACATACATTATGCTTTGATATCATATGTATAGAACTACGAATTATCCATTATTTTGAAAATAATGTGAAAAGAAATTCTTGGGTTTAAAAAATAATGTGGGGTCATTCTGGCAGACAAGAAATAGAATGGGGTCAAAAGCGGACCTCCATAACTAATATCTCATACTGCTATTGACAATGTGTTTGCAGCTACTATTTAGTGGGGTGTTGTTAATTGATGTGTGCAAGGTGAAATATGTCCAGACCAAAACATAATGTACATTGGCGCTTTACTATGTACTATTTAAAACTCTTTTAGCTGCATATTTCTAATTATACATTGCACGTATTAAACAGTGTTTATTTTGAAAGCTCTTTGGAATATCAGTGTACATTTTCATGTAATTACATTGAAGATCACATATACTCTAGGGGGGTACAATAAATAAATCACTAACTGGCGTCGCTATAAATGAAACCCTGTCATTAAAACTACTCACTTCGATCTTTAATCAACTTAAATCGACCTTTTTGACAACAGTGCACAATTCTCACCCGCGAATGAAATTTCAACAAATCAGAGCGGGGCGTCTCTGTGACGTCATATGAGGAATAGATATGAGGGCCGATGCAGAATTCATCTACATTTCAGGGGGTAAATTATCTTGTTTACAGGTTTGTATAAACCTGAAATCGTGACAACTGTTGTGGAAAATGAAAGCTATATGTTCTCACAATCTTCTGTCATATAATTTTGTCTCCTGCCTCTGCCTAGTTTCCGAATTACAACTTGTTTTCATAGACGATTTTGTCAAAATCGCTTGGTGTCGTTAGGCCTTATTTGTATAATGACTGATCCAAATTGATCCCATTTCTGTGTTTTTTTACCTCGATATTTAATCATGTCATGTAAAATATGACGTCTATTACGCGTGATATTAAAAATTAACATTTGATTTATTTGAATCGGTAAACTAAACAACCCTATTTTGCCATTGCTAGAAGAATCTGAAATTTTACTTAGGTAAATAGGTACATACAGTTTTAGCACACAGCAAATGCTTATATGTATTTCTTATGCAACAATGAAGTTCTGTTTGTATTCTCAAAACAGTTTCGGCCCATAAGTTTTCACATGCAATTAAAATTGCATGCAATACAGCAATTAATACTCCCTCGTTGTAACCCGTGTTAGGTGGTATAAACCTACACATGTTATTTGTCATCATTCACTTGATGGTCAGTTAATGAATTTATAACAGGTATAATTAGTGGTAACACCACTTAGATTAACCCGACAAAGGTTCCCATTTGGCATTTCTTGTGTCTGGAGTAAATATTCAACATTATAAACATCGATAAAAGGATTAACCGAGAACACGCTGATTGATTGATTACTTTTATCTTACACAGCGGATTTGTCAAAAGGTAGTGTTTATGTATGTAGATTTATTAATCTATACTGAATACACTCTGTCGTGGCTGTGTCTGCGTAAAAACAACGTCCTTCCTTCAAAGGATTAACCGCCAATACAGTGATTGATTGCTCATTATTGGCTAACTAAATTACCGTTTTTAAAGAATGGTGGACATTATGCAATCAGTTGCCAGGTGTGCTATCTTGGGTGACCAATGAGACTATACACCAATGTGACATACCTGAAACTATATATCACTTTTTCATATACTAGACTGTTGAAAGACACATCACTTGGAACAGCTGCAGATGAACGGCATATCACTCGGTTTTTTTTATATTGATGGATACTTTCCTCGAACAAGGTAATAGCCTGACATTGTTCCTATAAATTTATTCTGTTTTAATTTTAATATTTGCATTTTGTTTTTATTCATTTGTCGTAGCATTCAACAGAATTGTTGTTTTCGCCATGAAGTGTAATGAGACATACTAGGGCGTGTGTGCGAATTATGATTCACATTGGCAAACTATAAAATGTTCAGATATAACAGTCCTATTATAAATGCACTATAAGTATTAGCAGATCGTCTGCTTTTTATTTAGTTTCAAAATGCATACAAGTATGATAATAAAGTAATTAGGATTATAAGACCAAATATAAAGACGTACATTGACTAGTATATACATACTGGTGAGTGGACGTTAACCACGTGAATGTAGCAAGAAAGTTATCGCGCAGCATTGTCACTTCGACCCCCCACCTCGCTTCCGTGGAAGAAATCGTTATGTTATAAGTTGTGTCATGCAAAATGCTTTTGGTTATGATTCAAATACATATTGAACTACGAGTAGAAAGTAGTTTTGATTTTCTAACTTGATGAAAACAAACCATAATCTCATTAATTCTAACAGACTTTAGCCCGTGACTTCACGATTTTCAAAAATGGCGGCGCCCTGTCGCGAACATCCGCCAATCTGAGTATAAATGCTATTTAGGTTAGTTTTCACCGAGTTACAAAATCAAAACTTCTTTCTACTGGTAGTAAAATATGTATTTGATTGATGGTCAATAGGATTTTGCATGACATAGCGTATAACATAACAATTTCTCTCGTGGAGGCGAGGTGGGTGTCAATATAATACTACTTACAGTATTATTGTTACTTCGACCACAGACTCGCTTCTGAGGCAGAAATCGTTATGTTACAAGTTGTGTCATGGAAAATCTTTATGGTCATCAATCATATACATATTTTACTACGACTAGTAAGTAGTTTTGATTCTTTAACTTCTGTGAAGCGATCTGAACACAAGTAAGATATCGTTTCAGGCTTCCACAACGCTCACTTCGCACTCACAAACATAACCCATTTTGCATGAACTGCGGGGTCCTGTGGAAATCTGTGCATGGCGACACCATCGCCCGACCTCTAGGAGCAATTGACGACAACGCAACGATTTGGCATGTCTTCGTTGATGTCGAGAAATCATCAAAATGACGAGCTTGCTACACACTTTCTATACAACTAACTGAAAATCCTTCCTCATATGACGTCACTGCAGTGCTCTGGCGACAGAGTTACGTAACCTGTCTATGGTTTCGTTGGCGGGCGAGAGTGAAGCAGGCGACTTTTTGGCAACTTTTAATCGCTCGGTACTAATTAACCACAAGTTTTTAAAGAATGTATTTGGTGTTCCCCATAAGACTGACCACAAATCTTTCATATGTAATAGTTAAAAGAGTAAAAAAACCAAAGTTTATTTGTTCTTTAAAATTAAAGGTCTCTTTTTTGGTAAATCAAAATTTACTGGCTGCCCTTTCCAAGACATTTTGTATGTGTATCTTAAAGAATTGACCAAAGATTTGTACTCTCTCTCCTAATTCTAAATGCTTTTGTTTCTAAAGTTTTATGAGACTGCTGATTATGTAACTAAAAATAATAGGACAGAATGTAATTTAAATACTTGAAGATGTTCAATTATTGACTTAATTTCAAAGTATGTATCAATATATGCAATTAGTAAAACTTAATGAGTCCTAAATCAAACGAAACAAGGCAGAATAGTATATAAATCATTGAATTAATTTCAAAGTATGTATCATTATATCCATATCTTAATACTAAAATGAGTAATAAATCAAATTAAAGAGATTATATTATTTAACAATTTAAGCCCAAGCTTAAAGCTTAAGCCCAAGCTCATTAATTTTGACAAGAATCTAAACATGACATATTAAGTCACGTCTGGGCGTTTGCTCGTACACCGAAGACCCGTGTTCAATTCCCCACATGTACAATGTGTGAAGCCCATTTCTGGTGTTCCGCCGCGGTGATATTGCTGGAATATTGCTAAAAGCGGCGTAAAACTCATTATCACTCACTATTAACGATGGCAACGATGTCATATGCATGCTTCACATGCTTAGATTTATATTATGTCTTAAAATAGTACTAGCCCGAAACATCCACGAAAATTAATCGAAGTCGAAATATCGAGGCAACGAGAAATCATTCTGAATTTCTGCATTTCAAGTTGTTAAAAGTAACTTCAAGTAACGAGAAAATACTTGACCAATTAATAGAAGCAATGAGAAAATAATTGAAATAACGAGAAAATACACAAAGCAATGAGAAAACTAATCGAAGGAAAGAGAAATGTCGCTGAAAAACTATCTTATCTTACAAAAATGGCTGCTTTAGGCTTTCCTAATTCAAAGGAACGCTAACATTTGTGACATGTTAGAAAGCTTAGATGCTTGAAACTATTGCATCTAGTTTTCGTCTGACAGTGGTTGAAATAATACACCCATCAATAATTAAAATGTATATGAGTGATTGCCATATATTACTCCAGATGCAACAATACTTAAACATAATCGCGGCGGACTGTGTAAGTGGGAGATCACAAGGCCATCATTACGCCATACTCTCACCTCCATTTTTCAATGCAGGAAGGTTCTCCTCTTCGAACTTGAAGTTCGAGCCCTTTGGCTCCCCCACAAATTGTGAAGCAAGTATCCACTTCTTTGCCTTGACCATTTTGATGTGATCCTGCTTATCTGTGTTCCCCGATCTATATTTATTGAGCCGCGGAAATGACACAGCAGAAAACACTGAGTGTCCAGCAACGAACACATTCGTCTAAAGTTCGGGGTAATTTATCAGCAAATCTATGCATATTTGCGGCACTGTGGGTTGTTGGTGGAAGGTCATGTGTAGGCATCACAAGTGTTCTCTTCAAAAATCTGCAACGCAATATGCTGGAGTGTAGTAGGATAGGAATGGTTTCTGACCTCAACGTCCCAGTTTTCTCGTGTGGATACGATAGGTGGTCATGTAGCGATGTGCTGATGTAATGTTGACTGTCACTAGAGGCACGTGGTATTGTGTACATGTTCTGGTTGTGATTTATGTATTGGGGAGTTCACCGTCTGAGATGAAACGTGGAACTGTGTGGTCTCAATATTGGACATGAATCAACAAAGTTCGTACATGCATTGAGGGGAGAGAGATGGACTGAGCATCAGTTATGTATCATGGTAAGAGTGTGTGCGTGACTTTAGTTTTACGCTGCTTTTAGCAGTATTCCAGCAATATCACGGCGGGGACACCAGAAATGGGTTTCATACATTGTACCCATGTGGGAAGTATCATGGTAAGAAAGATCAAAGTGAGGCTGGTGAAGGTTTGCTCTCCTGGTAACATGCCGTAGTATGGTGCAGTCAAACCACGGATCATAACCAGGTCCAATCTGGGATTCAAACCTTCGGAAGCATTACCATATGCATGTATATTTTTCCTAAGCCGCCCTTCAGACGGCCACAACCTTAAAGAACAAAGCCTCACCCCCAAGGATGTATGACAAAAGGATTATGTCATCTTCCAAGTTCCAATAGTAAACTTTCTCTTAATGTCGAGCAATATTCCAACAGCACCAGCCTTTGGTGCTCTCATTTCGCAACTTTTAAGGTACAATCGAGTATGCTCAGTCACCAGGATGTCAAAGATCTTTATATGACTCTTGCTCAGAACTTGTTCGATCAAAGTTACAACATTCAAGGCCTAAGTAAAGCTATCCAAAGGTTATATTATACTCACATGGGGAACATTTCTAAATTGGATGCATCAGTAAATAAATGATATCCGAAGCAATCCCCAATATAACTTGTACCATGTGTTCACGTGTTTTGGGGTGAACAGTTGTCTGGCTTTACACGTGTGTGTGAAGAATACCAATTGTTATGCAGGATACGTTCAACTGTTCGCGAACAGCTGATATCAATATTTAATAAACATGAACACATTGTTTTAATCGGAATCGCACAATCGACTAGGCTTTTGACACATATTAGTTTTGATGTGGAACGTTTTTCTACTTCCAGGTCCTTCACGACTGTTGCTCCCTTCTCGTTTTTCGAGACTTACATATCTGTTATATTTTCTACAAACATGGCTTTACATTTTTCTTACATCTTTTTACGACTTTTACTCTCTTCACAGTTTCCTGACTTACACGTCCTTTGGGACATTTACTTCCTCAACGTTGTTTATATATTTCCGCTTTGAGGAACACTATTTCTACAAATTGTGTACCAGTAGGGCAGGACATGCTCGCCTGGTGTCAAATACATAAATCACTAACTGGCATCGCTATAAATGAAACCCTGTCATTAAAACTACTCACTTCGATCTTAAATCGACCTTTTTGACAACAGTGCACAATTCTCACCCGCGAATGAAATTTCAACCAATCAGAGCGGGGCGTCTCTGTGACGTCATATGAGGAATAGATATGAGGGCCGATGCAGAATTCATCTACATTTCAGGGGTAAATTATCTTGTTTACAGGTTTGTATAAACCTGAAATCGTGACAACTGTTGTGGAAAATGAAGCTATATGTTCTCACAATCTTCTGTCATATAATTTTGTCTCCTGCCTCTGCCTAGTTTCCGAGTTACAACTTGTTTTCATAGACGATTCTGTCAAAATCGCTTGGTGTCGTTAGGCCTTATTTGTATAATAACTGATCCAAATTGATCCCATTTCTGTGTTTTTTACCTCGATATTTAATCATGTCATGTAAAAAAATATGACGTCTATTACGCGTGATATTAAAATTGACATTTGATTTATTTGAATCGGTAAACTAAACAACCCTATTTTGCCATTGCTAGAAGAATCTGAAATTTTACTTAGGTAAATAGGTACATACAGTTTTAGCACACAGCAAATGCTTATATGTATTTCTTATGCAACAATGAAGTTCTGTTTGTATTCTCAAAACAGTTTCGGCCCATAAGTTTTCACATGCAATACAGCAATTAATACTCCCTCGTTGTAACCCGTGTTAGGTGGTATAAACCTACACATGTTATTTGTCATCATTCACTTGATGGTCAGTTAATTAATTTATAACAGGTATAATTAGTGGTAACACCACTTAGATTACCGACAAAGGTTCCCATTTGGCATTTCTTGTGTCTGGAGTAAATATTCAACATTATAAACATCGATAAAAGGATTAACCGAGAACACGCTGATTGATTGATTACTTTTATCTTACACAGCGGATTTGTCAAAAGGTAGTGTTTATCTATGTAGATTTATTAATCTATACTGAATACACTCTGTCGTGGCTGTGTCTGCGTAAAAACAACGTCCTTCCTTCAAAGGATTAACCGCCAATACAGTGATTGATTGCTCATTATTGGCTAACTAAATTTACCGTTTTTAAAGAATGGTGGACATTATGCAATCAGTTGCCAGGTGTGCTATCTTGGGTGACCAATGAGACTATACACCAATGTGACATACCTGAAACTATATATCACTTTTTCATATACTAGACTGTTGAAAGACACATCACTTGGAACAGCTGCAGATGAATGGCATATCACTCGGGTTTTTTAAAATTGATGGATACTTTCCTCGAACAAGGTAATAGCCTGACATTGTTCCTATAAATTTATTCTGTTTTAATTTTAATATTTGCATTTTGTTTTTATTCATTTGTCGTAGCATTCAACAAAATTGTTGTTTTCGCCATGAAGTGTAATGAGACATACTAGGGCGTGTGTGCGAATTATGATTCACATTGGCAAACTGTAAAATGTCTAGATGTTACAGTCCTATTATAAATGCACTATAAGTATTAGCAGATCGTCTGCTTTTTATTTAGTTTCAAAATGCATACAAGTATGATAATAAACTAATTAGGATTATAAGACCAAATATAAAGACGTACATTGACTAGTATATACATACTGGTGAGTGGATGTTAACCACGTGAATGTAGCAAGAAAGTTATCGCGCAGCATTGTCACTTCGACCCCCCACCTCGCTTCCGTGGAAGAAATCGTTATGTTATAAGTTGTGTCATGCAAAATGCTTTTGGTTATGATTCAAATACATATTTAACTACGAGTAGAAAGTAGTTTTGATTTTCTAACTTGATGAAAACAAACCATAATCTCATTAATTCTAACAGACTTTAGCCCGTGACTTCACGATTTTCAAAATGGCGGCGCCCTGTCGCGAACATCTGCCAATCTGAGTATAAATGCTATTTAGGTTAGTTTTCACCGAGTTACAAAATCAAAACTTCTTTCTACTGGTAGTAAATATGTATTTGATTGATGGTCAATAGGTTTTTGCATGACATATGTATAACATAACAATTTCTCTCGTGGAGGCGAGGTGGGTGTCAATATAATACTACTTACAGTATTATTGTTACTTCGACCACAAACTCGCTTCTGAGGCAGAAATCGTTATGTTACAAGTTGTGTCATGGAAAATCTTTATGTCATCAATCATATACATATTTTACTACGACTAGTAAGTAGTTTTGATTCTTTAACTTCTGTGAAGCGATCTGATCACAAGTAAGATATCGTTTCAGGCTTCCCACAACGCTCGCTTCGCACTCACAAACATAACCCATTTTGCACGAACTGCGGGGTCCTGTGGAAATCTGTGCATGGCGACACCATCGCCCGACCTCTAGGAGCAATTGACGACAACGCAACGATTTGGCATGTCTTCGTTGATGTCGAGAAATCATCAAAATGACGAGCTTGCTACACACTTTCTATACAACTAACTGAAAATCCTTCCTCATATGACGTCACTGCAGTGCTCTGGCGACAGAGTTACATAACCTGTCTGTGGTTTCGTTGGCGGGCGAGAGTGAAGCAGGCGACTTTTGGCAACTTTTAATCGCTCGGTACAAATTAACCACAAGTTTTAAAGAATGAATTTGGTGTTCCCATAAGACTGACCACAAATCTTTCATATGTAATAGTTAAAAGAGTAAAAAACCAAAGAAGTTTATTTGTTCTTTAACTTGATTTTTTTCAAATAAAGGTTTTCCCTTAAATTTTAACCTGTGTAACATTAGAATTGAGAATGGTTAGAATTTACTTACACATATGAATCTTTTTGCTGTTCTTTGCGGACAAAGGCCTCTGCTTTCCCGCTTCTTTGTCTTCTAGGTGAATGAACCCTCTTGTTCGTCCAAAACCGCCAAACTGCTTCTGAAAGGAGATGTGTATAAGTGGAAAATATTTCCAGTTGGAAGTTACGAAATGGGGGTTGTGTAATTTTTATGTATTTTCTGATTCATAGGATTTACATTATTTGGATAATTTTATGTACATCATTTCCTGAAGGGTTTGGATTACACATACCTGTTGCAGGTCAAGATCAGTTAGTCATCTTCAGTTTTGCAACACTGCCCCAATGGAAAGCTGGAAATGTAGAAATTAAGGGAAAAATCAGGAACTAACTAAGTGATATTGTACTCTTGATAACAATAAGGCATGAAAATAGAAGAATAAATATCAATTTGCAAGGTGTAGATATGCTAATATCAAAAGAAGCAAAATTAACAAGTTCATTTAATTTTAGGTTGGCAATGTACATCAATGTATCCCCAACATATCCTATTAAACGTTCTATATATCTAACTTTCTTTACAAACTTCTTTTGTGGATCTAACAAAATCCACATCTCTTCATTCAGAGTTAGATATCTTGACATTCTAAGTGTAAAATTGTTTACATCAGATGATTAACTTAAATTACCTCATACATCCCTCATACATCGATCAGTAATCTATCCTATACTGACTTGAAAACCTTTTAAAAAACAGTTTCCAAATATATTGTGTTGACAATTTATCCACTCAACAGCATTATAGTATCATGATAAATATCGTCTTAAAAGTTGGCTGGAAAATATTGTCGACTTTTTGGGTCATAGGCTGTCTTGTAACTTTAATAACTAGACAAAGAATTTTGAAACTTCACTCTATCCATGCACCAAATCTGCTCAGAGGAATTCCTATAAATGCAAAATGACTCACTATCCCCCACTGTATTGTATTCAGTGGTACAAATATCAAAGGAATTTGCAATAACAAACTTAGAACAAAAATAGAACTTCCAATCATTGGATTTCTTGCAATAATATTCGAATACTTCTAAATACGTTTGGAAGTTATCTTGAGTCGTCGTGACATTGCTGGATATATTTGTGGTTCATATTGTTCTTGCAAAGATAATATTTCATACATTACGATAATGAACCATTTAGTCGTATGTGACCTGATCCAAATCACAATCGAGTTCTTGAGTTGACTAAGTAAAGGAAGCCATATCTCTTGACAACATTTCGACACGCAATTGCTTATCGAGTTCCATCAAGTCCAAAAATTTTGATTTCATATTTATTGTCCTAGCTACTTATGTACATTAAACGTTACACATAACATGAGCTATTGCTTCATTCAAGAAATTTACACTGTACCTGACATGGTCGTGGAATGTTCCTTTCTCCCTCCGCGATCGACGACTGCTCCTGTCTTCAAGTTTTCACGTACCCGAGCCTCCAAAGCTTCTAGTGTAACTCGCATTGCCATTTTCTTGATTCAGATAACATGGACAAGCGAAGGAATAATTCACTGTGCTGGGTTCCTTGTTGTGTTTATAACGGGAGACACTTTGGCCCACTTTCAAAACAACTTCTCATGAGATCAAGTGACAAAATGGCGGCAATTGTGTGTAGGGGCATTGTGGTTAATAACAAATACATAATCCCTTTTCGATTGGCATGTATTAAAACATTATCTGACCCAATTTGGTTGTGATTTCAAGACATAAAAGACGAAAATGTCCACTTCAGTACATAAAACCATTGCTTTTATAAAATGTCACGAGTTCGCGCGTGCCCACGGATTACCGACTCATTACTTCTACAGCAATTTAATTTTGATAATAGGTGCCCGTTAAGACGAGACAACCCCAAGGAAGCCGACACACAGACAACGACATACAAATGACATGACACTGATTGTTTGCCAGGTACTTGAACTCACTGTCAAAGCATACTAACTCTAAATGCTTTTAATGGTAAACATTACTCACAACCTCTATTCATAGTACAATTCCCTGATATTCTAGTTATTGAGAAATCCGTAATGTATTTGACAATTGTTTGAATTACATTATGCTAAACTTCCTAAATGCTTATACTCTTTCACATTCTAAAGCAAACATAATTCAACCGATTTTTCCCTCAAATTTCACTTTTGACGTTTAAGATTTTTTCATTACTACAGTGAATCATCGTAGAATATCATCCATCTATTTAGATTTTCAAAATTCCCAATCATATGGAATCCCAGGATGGTCAACTTAATCATCGTAGAATATCATCCATCTATTTAGATTTTCAAAATTCCCATCAAATGGAATCCCAGGATGGTCAACTTTTAAGTTACTCAGTTCAAAACAGTGCACAGGAAACCAACATGAAACTACATATTCTGGTTTCATGTTGGTTTCCATTTAATGAAACTTCAATTGCCAATTCCAGGAATGGAAACCAACAAGAAACCTCTAACCTTAGTTTCTTGTTGGTTTACAGAAATGCAAAATCAAAGAATCCAAAATGGAAACTAGTTGGAAACTCAGTTACTTAGTTTCAGTGAATGGAAACCAACTGGATTCGCAAATTACCCAGTATACGGATTGTTTCCAGGTTTCAGGAAACCAAGTCATTTTGTAGTGATAGATGGATCACAGATTTTTAAAAACTGGTCGTGCTACGTTTGACAGACAGACAGACAGAGAAGTTTATTTCTCAACCAACCAACGGTGGTACATGAGAATATATAAATACATAGGTAAACAAATATATACATGGCAAGTGGCTGGACATGTTCATTTGAATTTTACTTAGTAAGCGATTTATACAATACATTCAGAAATGACTTTAAGTTCTTTAGATGTTTAGTAGTTTTATTACATAATAATTTCTTTAACATTGAATGGTTTTTGGAGATCACACATATATGTCGCGAGATAGGTATTTCGCTGTTGGAGAAGGGTTTCACATCTAAAGAGATAGTGAAACTCATCCCCAACAACGTTAGCGTTACACAGCTTACATATTCTTTCCTCTTTTTGAATAGAATGCCATCAATGGTTTCAATTGGTAGGTTATTGTTGCAAGTTCTTAGTTTTAATATAGGAAAATATATATCCTGGATAAGTATAAGTAGTTTTCAAAACATAGTTTATCTTTAAAACATTTATAGAATTGACCTTTAGAACTAGTTTCTATGGAGCTACGCCAATGTTGTAAAAACTGATCTTTTAGAGTAGCTTCAACTTTTAGGACCAGCCATGACGTGGTGACATTGTGGGGGTTTGAGAAAACCTCTGATAAACCGCAGGTATTAAGTATTCTTGTAACAAAAGATATCCATCGGAGTTGACAACCAAAGTTATTAACAGAGATAAAATTATACACCAATGAGGAGAGTTTACAGTACTGGTTATTTGTTGCTACTTTTGCCAAAAAGAAATAACTCCGTTTGTATAATTTGATGTAGAGCGGTTCTCGGCCAAACTCGCAATACACCATAAAGTTTGGAGTGGAGCTTCGAGGCCAACAACAAATTTAGCAAATCTGAGATGTACTTTTCTAGAATGTTCAGGTTTTCAAATCCCCATACTTCACATCCATGAAGGAGAATCGGACTTATCATAGTATCAAATGCTTTTAGGGTGCAATCAATAGGTAGGTTTAAATTTCGGGCTTTTTCAAAGGGCAAACATAGCTTTAGTTGCATTTTCTACTAGCGCTTTAATACCTGTCAAAGAACCTACCATTTCTATGGAACCTTACGCCAAGATAGGTATATGTATCTACTATTTCAATTTTACTGCCCCCCAGCGAAAATGAAAATTTTGAATTGACTGTTTTCGAGGGCCCACCTCCGAATATGACAATCTTAGTTTTAGATAGATTAACTTTAAGTTTCCATTTGAAACAGTATTCCTGAAAAGTTATTTAATGATTTCTGAAGTTCCTTAGGTGATTCACTGAAAATGAGAGCGTCGTCGGCATATAATAAGACAATCAAATGTAACCAAAGGTAAATGTCATCCTCGTTTGCATTTTCAAAGTTCACACCTGTACATCCATTTCTTAATAAGAAACTTTTAAGATTCAAGATCATTTATAAAAATAGAAAATAGTAGTGGTGATAAGTTTTCACCCTGCCTAACACCTTTTCTACATTGAAAGAAGGGAGACATTTCATAGCCAGTGATAACAGTTGATTTTATATTATGATACATATTTCTAACGAGGCGTTAAGAATTTGCCATTGATACCATATCGTAGCATTTTATACCACAGCCCTGCGCGCCATACGGTGTCAAAGGCTTTAGTGAAATCTATAAATGCACAATAAAGTTTACTCTTAGATAATTTTAATATTTCTAAAACTATATTCATAATAAACACATTATCGGCAGTCGAAAACCCTTTTTCTAAATCGTGCTTGTGCAGGTGTAAGGATATGATTGATTTCTGCAAATAATGTTAGTCTTTCATTTAAAATACTTGTAAAATAATTTTCCAAAGCAACTTAGGAGCGTTATCGGTCTATACGAATTTGGATTATTCCTATCGCCGATTTTCTTATAAATAGGTCGAATAATACCACTGAGCCAGGATTCCGGAATGTATCCCTTACTCAGCACCAGATTAAAAAGCGAAGTTAGAATAGGAATAAAGAATATTCCGCTGCATCTTTGAAATAATCATTTTCAATAAGATCTATGCCTGAAGCCTTATTTCTTTTCAAACATTTAATTGCAAATTTTGCTTCGTCCTCAGTTATATCTTTATTAAGAACTTCATTTATAATACATATTTTCTTCCATCGTATCATCAGTTGGGATATCATCATAATCTTCATAATTATTATCAGTGTCATTTAGTTTTGGAAAAGTCAAAGAAAGATTCGATATTAGGTATAGATTGTTCTTTATCAGTTTTTTTTTTTGTCATTTAGCGGCTTCAGTATTCTTTTGGGGAGTATTTTTCTATCATTCCTAATTGTTTCCAGTAGTTTTCTTTTGAATTTTTTAATATGTTTATCAAGACATTTTTTCTATGTTTTCGACATCTGCTGATACAGAAATTTAATTCAAAGGGTTTTGATTTATTAGATCTAGTTTTAGCTTTGTTGAACTTTTTCTCATATTTCTACATTCTTTATTGAACCAAGGGGTCTATCTTTTTTTTTTTTTAACATTTGAAACATTCGAGCAAACACGCCTTACACCAAACGTATCCGTGCAGCATTCACTAGCACAGTGCGAGATGCCCATGGCAATCTCATCTACTGTAACTGGGTCAACTTCACTGACGTATTGCGAGGATTCTGTGCGTTCAAGTAATTTTAAATTTCTTCAATATTTATATT